>NW_015177301.1:0-1058 GCF_001447785.1 Gekko japonicus
AATTTTTCCAATTTTTCAGAAAAAAACCCGTTTCCCCCACGAATTTTTCCAGGTTTTTCCCCCCAGGCCTTCACATCTCTATAGAGAACACCAGGTCCCACAAGACTGGGATAAAGGAGACCAGGAAGCCAAGTCTCTCTGCTTATGGGGGAGCCAGCGCCTAACTCCAAGCGGCCCCTGGCATTTACGCAGAACAGTGTCTGATCCTAGCTCTAATGGCAAAAAGAAGAAGAGGAGGAGAAGGAGGAGGAGGAGGAGGAGGAGATTGGATTTATACCTCGCCCTTCACTACCTGAAGGAGTCTCAGAACAGCTCACAATCTCCTTCCCCTCCCCCTCCCCACAATAGACACCCTGTGAGGTCGGTGGCCCTGAGAGAGCTCCTTTGAGGACTGCCCTTGAGAGAACAGCTCTTGTCAGAACTGTGGCTTGCCCAAGGTCATCCAGCAGCTGTTAGTGGAGAACTGGAGAATCAAACTCGATTCTCCCACACTAGAGTCCGCGCACTAAACCACTACACCAAGCTGGCTCTGGGGGTCTGAACTTGCCGAGACGGAAAGGGGAAAGGATTTGGGGGGTAAACTCCATGAAAGTGTCAAGCCAGCATGTTGGAGCAGAGGAAAAGGCAAACTCTTTCTGTGTTAGGGCTTATTAAGCAACTGGGTGGCCTGGCTGGCGTCAACCAGAGCCTTTCCCATCTCTGTGGAAGGGGCTTCCCGAACAAGCCTTCTCACGCTCCCGAGACTTCGGCAAAGCCGGGAGAGGCGAGCGAGAGACAGACAGAGAAATTAGCCGTTTCCGAGATCCAGCATGGGGGGGGGGGGATCTATATTTGCTTACAGAATGAAAAATGTGCTCCATAAACATCCGACACAGAGTAATTTCTGCTCTGAGGCCTGTCGCATCCAATAAAGAATATGATCGGGACAGGTGGGATTGTATACGGCTGGCCCACGGCCACTCGATAGCTTTTAAAGAGACAACGCCACCATCCCTCCCCCAGTTCTTTTGTCGCCAAACAGTTTGCCTCCGTTCGGAGAAAGTTTTCTCTCCCCCCCC
>NW_015177301.1:1978-3217 GCF_001447785.1 Gekko japonicus
TCTTCCAGGCCGGCTATCCCCCCACCCCCAATTTCCTCCCTTAGATCTATTAATAACGGCTAACCAATATTGGTCTAATCCCCCTGTTAATGGCTCTGACGACTTGACTAATTGCCGCAATAATTGATAGAACCAGACTCCTAAAACCCGGTCGATTTTCACCTCCAGTACCGGCGGGCAATAAAATATTATGCTTTAATAAATATCCGGGTGTCAGAGGTGGCCGCTGGTTCCTTCCGAGCCCCGGCCTGACCCCGCCGGCCCTTCCGGGGCACTGGGGCAGCTGCCCTCAGGAGCGGGGCCTTCCATGTGGCCCGGTTGGCAGCTATTGTGCGCCTGCTGAGAGGGGGCACCAACCTTGCAGCGTCCCGGGGACAGGCAATTTGTCACCTCCCACTGGCTGTCTCGTGCAGAGAATCGACACCTGGGCAACGCCCCGGGCCCCACATGGCATCCGCCCTTCTCTCTCCCCCCCTCCTTCTCCAGGACATCGCTTGCGTTAGCAGGGCCCCCCCCCGCTTATAATATTTGATAAATAGCAGGCCGGCTGCCCCGCTCTCAGCGCCACTGCCGCCGCGCGGAACCGGAGCAGCTGCGGAAGGTCACTCATTGGGGAAATATGTTTCCTGTCGGTGGTATTGAAAAAAGTTTAGCCGAGTGACAGGTCTCAATTTTTCAAATTTTATTAACTCCGTCCTCTTAATCATTTGTCTTGGATTCCTTCGGATTCCGGATAACTGTCAATAGGAGGGCCCGGGGTGGGAATTGGGGTGGGACCGCTGCTCGTTCGGGTGGCCTCCATGGCTTAAGGACTCTGGCGTGGGGAGGGAGGAACCGGACGGGCAAGCGAAGAGCTAGGGGAGGCGTGAGGAGGACCAGGGCTCCCTCTAAGCTGCTGAGTCCTGTGAGCAGAAATTCCACTTTGAGAGCTACTGCCATTAAAGCTGTGAGTGAGCGATTTGTCTACTGCATAAATTAGTTTGCTCTGGAGCCATCCCTTCCTGAGCGAAGACACCCAAAGAGTGATTAACACTGAGCTTAGCCCTTCCTGAGCGAAGACACCCAAAGAGTGATTAACACTTGGAATTCACTGCCACAGGAAGTGGTGGCGGCTACAAGCATGGACGGCTTCAAAAGGGAATTAGATAAGCATATGGAGCAGAGGTCCATCAGTGTCTATTAGCCACAAGGAGGTCCATGGTAAGAGTGGGCAAGTGATGCTCTGTCATCTTGGTGCTT
>NW_015177301.1:3769-6898 GCF_001447785.1 Gekko japonicus
GGCCTTCCCCTGAGAAGAACCTCAGAAGAGCCCTGCTGGGTCAGACCAGTGAGGGTCCCTCTAGTCCAGCATCTCTTCTCACGCAGGGGCTAGCCAGTTCCTCTGGAGGGCCAACAACAGGGCAGAGAGGCCGAGGCCTTCCCCTGAGAAGAACTTCAGAAGAGCCCTGCTGGGTCAGACCAGTGAGGGTCCATCTAGTCCAGCCTCCCGTCTCACACAGGGGCCAGCCAGTTCCTCTGGAGGGCCAACAACAGGGCAGAGAGGCCGAGGCCTTCCCCTGAGAAGATCATCAGAAGAGCCCTGCTGAGTCAGACCAGTGAGGGTCCATTTAGTCCAGCCTCTTGTCTCACATCTTACCCAGCCAGTTCCTCTGGAGGGCCAGCAACAGGGCAGAGAGGCCGAGGCCTTCCCCTGAGAAGAACCCCAGAAGAGCCCTGCTGGGTCAGACCAGTGAGGGTCCATCTAGTCCAGCCTCCTGTCTCACACAGGGGCCAGCCAGTTCCTCAGGAGGGCCAACAACAGGGCAGAGAGGCCGAGACGAGGTATTTTTGGCCACTGTGTGACACAGAGTGTTGGACTGGATGGGCCTTTGGCCTGATCCAACATTGGCTTCTCTTATGTTCTTATATGGAGCAGAGGTCCATCAGTGGCTATTAGCCACAAGGTATAGATGGGAACTCTCAGCCTGGGGCAAGTGATGCTCTGTCTTCTTGGTGCTTGGGGGGGGCAACAGTGGGAGGGCTTCTAGTGTCCTGGCCCCACTGCTGGACCTCCTGATGGCATCTGGTGTTTCTGGCCACTGTGTGACACAGAGTGTTGGACTGGATGGGCCACTGGCCTGGTCCGACATGGGCTTCTCTTCTGTTCTTATGTCCGGCTTCTGACTGGCCACTGGAGATTTGTGCTACAGCACATGGGCTTTCCCTGTGTGAAAGCAGGGAAGCGGCGGCAGCCATTCTGCGATTTGCTCTGCCTCCGTGGCGGCCCACCACGCTGTGCCGGCATTCCAAAAGTGTCCACAGGCTCTGGGAGGACGGAGAGAGAACTTCTTCTTGACACAAGGGACTTGCTTTTTTAATCAATGACAACTGGGAACAAACAGCAGGCACCGTTCCTTCTCCGCGCGGACAGGGACATGCGTGCGTGGACCACCTTGCCTTGTTCCGAGCACCAGCGCCGTCCGGGGCGTGTGGCAGGAGGATGCGGAGGATGAGTGCGTGTCATCAGGCATCACTCCTGACGAGTCCTGACACCCTTATTGCTCGGCAGGGCTAGTTAGAGTAATGGGAAGAGACGCCTGCCCTCCTGAGCCTCTCTCTGATTGGATTAACATGATCACCCTTTCCCCCCAGTAAAATAAACGGGCTTCCATTCTGGGGCGGCACAGAAAGCCTCCCAGGTCGCTCCGTGGAGCAGAGAGCCGGCGCCGGTGCGGCCCTCCCTGCCCACGGCTCTCTCTCGACTCCCGTTGCTCCCACCCATGCCTGGACACCCGCCCCTCCCCATCCCATGCATCTGGTTTTTGGGACGCGGATGCCCCAGAGCGGGTGGCCGTCTTCTCTTTGGCACGTGCCTGCCATGCTAGCTCTCTGGTCGAGCGCGGAAGCCACGGACCTTTATGTCTCCAAAATAACGACCGATGCAAGTCCAGGAGTGGCAAAGCGCCCAGGAGATCTAGCCCTGGACCTGGCGGCTCAGCGCAGGGAGGGAGGGGGAGAGTTCCTTCGCCCCCTCTAGGATATTCGAGCCAGTCCAGGTCTCCTTCCTCTTCTGTCCCCTCACTCTCCAGACCTTTCAGTGATGCCCAGCCGCCCTCAAGAGTCCAAGACTGGAGAGCTGGGAGCACGCCCAGACCTCATCGGGTGAGCGGCAATGCTTGCCCAGACCTCATTGGGTGAGCGGCAATGCTTCCCTCTAAGCTGTGGCGTCTTGTGAGCAGAAATTCGACTTACTGAGGTACTGGTATTAAAAGTTGTGAGAGAGCCATTTGGCTACTGCGTAAATTAGTTTGCTCTGGAGCCACCCTTCCTGAGCGAAGGCAAAAATGCGTGAGCTCCGCAGCGGCTAAGAAACTGTGAGCTAGCTCACACTGACTCAGCTTAGAGGGAACACTGGTCTGCGGGGACCTCCTTCTTACTTGACTCCACAGCTTAGAGGGAACATTGCTAAGGACCAGTGCCTTTTCCCCTTTATCTGCTAAAAACAGTCTGTCCTGCAAATAGGGAACACTTTCCCTATGAGGAAAGGATAAGGCGCTTGGGGCTCTTTAGCTTGGAGAAACGACGACTGAGGGGTGACATGATCGAGGTTTACAAGATTATGCATGGGAAAGAGCAGGTAGAGAAAGAGGTACTTTTCTCCCTTTCTCACAATACAAGAACTCGTGGGCACTCCATGAAACTGCTGAGCGGTCGGGTTAGAACGGATAAAAGGAAGTACTTCTTCACCCAAAGTGTGATTAACACATGGAATTCACTGCCACAGGAAGTGGTGGCAGCTACAAGCATGGACGGCTTCAAAAGGGAATTAGATAAGCATATGGAGCAGAGGTCCATCAGTGGCTATTAGCCACAAGGTATAGATAGGGACTCTGGGGCAAGTGATGCTCTGTCATCTTGGTGCTTGGGGGGGGGGGTCAACAGTGGGAGGGCTTCTAATGTCCTGGCCCCACTGGTGGACCTCCTGATGGCACACTGGCTTAGCAATGCTTCCTCTAAGCTGTGGAGTCTTGTGAGCAAAAATTCGACTTATAAAAGCTGTGAGCAAGTCATTTGGCTACTGCATAAATTAGTTTGCTCTGGAGCCATCCTTCCTGAGCGAAGACGAAAATGCGTGAGCGCCGCAGAGGCTAAAAAACTGAGCTAGCTCACACTGACTCAGCTTAGAGGGAACACTGGTCCGCGGGGACCTCCTTCTTACTTTTTCCAGGGACTTCATAGTATTTGTCCTGCGCACCATCGGAGTCAACAGAGAGTGCAGAAACTTCAACCTTGGGGGGCATTCCCCCCCATGGCAGCTGATAGCAATATCTGGGGCATGTGCAGACATTGCCGAAGAAAGGAAAAGGGGAAAGAAAGAAAGAAAGAAAGAAAGAAAGAAAGAAAGAAAGAAAGAAAGAAAGAAAGAAAG
>NW_015177301.1:7023-9081 GCF_001447785.1 Gekko japonicus
GTATTGGCAGGGTGGAGTGGGGTGGGTTTCCCTCTCCCCACATGAGTCCTTGCGGAGTCCCCCCTCATTATTAGCCATAAAGTAAAGATAAAGGTTCCCTTGCTCGAAAGCCAGTCAAATCCGACTCTAGGGTTGCGCTGCTCATCTCCGTTTCCCAGCCGAAGAGCCGGCGCTGTCTGAAGACGTTTCCGTGGTCATGTGGCCGGCATGACTAAACACCAAGGCGCACGGAATGCTGTGACCTTCCCACCGAAGCGGTACCTATTTATCTACTTGCAATGTCTTGCTTTCGAACGGCTAGGTTGGCAGGAGCTGGAACTAGAGACGGGAGCTCACTCCGTCATGCGGCACACTCGGGTCTCGAACTGCTGAACGACCGACCTTCCACAGCCTGCAGTTCAGCGTCTTAACCACTTGAGCCACCGCAGCTCCATTATTAGCCATAGCGATGGTTTAACTTTTGCATAGCGCCTTGGAGCATTCAAAGTGCTTGTTATAATCCTAACAGCCTTGTACATATACAAAAGAACCTCCTCAGGAAAGCTCCTCCATTAGCATGTTTCACAGCCTGGGGACCTCCTACAAGACGATGACTCAGCCCTACCCCACCTTTCTGAGTAGATACAAATTACCTGCCCACCATTTTTCTTCTCACCTTGACACAGAGAGGCCTCCGTCTTTCTGTGTGATACCTCTGAGGATGCTGGCGAAACGTCAGGTCCTACAATGCCAAGACCATGGCCACACAACCCGGAAAATCTACAACAACCCGGGGTCATTTCGTAGAAAAAGAGGTGCAGGAGCTCATTAGCATAACTTATTAGTTGTTTGTGTTTGCATGTGTGTGTGTATGTATTTCTATCCCTCTGTTTATATATTATGCTTTTTCCCCTTTATCTGCTAAAAACAGTCCTGTCCTGCAAATAGGGAACACTTTCCCTATGAGGAAAGGTTAAGGTGCTTGGGGCTCTTTAGCTTGGAGAAACGACGACTGAGGGGTGACATGATCGAGGTTTACAAGATTATGCATGGGAAAGAGCAGGTAGAGAAAGAGGTACTTTTCTCCCTTTCTCACAATACAAGAACTCGTGGGCACTCCATGAAATGGCTGAGCGGTCGGGTTACAACGGATAAAAGGAAGTCCTTCTTCACCCAAAGAGTGATTAACACATGGAATTCACTGCCACAGGAGGTGGTGGCGGCTACAAGCATGGACGGCTTCAAAAGGGAATTAGATAGGCATATGGAGCAGAGGTCCATCAGTGGCTATTAGCCACAAGGTATAGATAGGGACTCTGGGGCAAGTGATGCTCTGTCATCTTGGTGCTTGGGGGGGGGTCAACAGTGGGAGGGCTTCTGGGGTCCTGGCCCCACTGCTGGACCTCCTGATGGCCCCTGGTATTTCTGGCCACTGTGTGACACAAGAGTGTTGGGCTGGATGGGCCTTTGGCCTGATCCAACATTGGCATCTCTTATGTTCTTATTTTGCTTTTGCTACCTGTGCTTCTGGATTATGGGTTTTGTTTTGTTTTTTAAAGTTTGCACAGTATTCTGGCCTAGATATCCCAGGCTGGCCCGATCTCCTCAGATGTCGGAAGCTATGCAGGGTCACACCTGGTGAGTATTTGGATGGGAAACCCCCAAAGAAGCCCAGGGTTGCTATGCAGAGTTCATCTCTAGCCCTGTCCTGAATGGCCCAGGCTGGCCCGGTCTGATCAGATCTCGGAAGCTAGGCAGGGCTGGCCCCAGTCAGGATTTGCATGGGAGATCTCCAAGGAATACCAGGGTTGCTAAGCAGAGGCGGGCAGTGGCGAACCACCTCTGAACGTCTCCCTTGCCCTGAAAACCCTATGGGGGGCGGGGTCACCAAAGGTCAGCTACGATTTGACGGCAAAACATAATAGTGGTAATTTTCATAGTACTGTTGTCTTCTTGATTTTTTTGTAATCTGGATCTGAGCATGCTTGTAAAACTGACCCCGAAACGTTTTTGGTTGAGGGGAGGTCGGTCATAAATAACTTCCATAAATAGTCACAAGAAGAAGAAGAAGAAGAAGAA
>NW_015177302.1:0-8459 GCF_001447785.1 Gekko japonicus
GATTGCCTCCCCCCTTGACTCCCTCCTCTCATCTGTTTGGCCTCCTTCCATTTGTCCCCGCATTCCTTTCCTTTTTTCTTTCTTTGCATCTGCAATCTATCTCCCCCCACTTCGTTTTGCACTGAACGTTTACCCAGCAGATGGATGTGATGTCAAGGACTTCTAAAAGCAAAAAATAATGACATCTCTCTCCATGGCATTGTTATTTTTCCTTTCTCCCCTTCTGATTCCCTCCCCTTTTTTGTGCTCTTTGGAAAAATAAGGAGCTCGCTTCCAAAGAGGTTGTAACACTTAAGGCACAAAGAGCAGAGCGGAGAGCAGCTCTCCCAGGCTGGCGGGGGGGGCGCGGGGGGAGGAGGCTCATCCCCCGTTGGTTGCTTGGTGCTCCTGTTATGGCTAGTGGCTGGCTTCCCCGTGCCTTCCTGCTCTGCTGACCCCCTTCCGCAAAGCTAGTTCTCGCCTGGAGCGTTTGGCTATGTCTTTATTTTATCGTGTTGCGCACTGTGCCTGCTGCATGGAACTGGCTGGCTGGTTAGAGAGGGAGGGGGGTGAGTAAAGAGAGGGACAGACAGACATACTCACCCATCCACTGTGGGGGGAGCCCCTGAGCTTGCACTGCCAGGCCGTTTCCAGCAGGTGAATTGGCTGGTTCCCATTTGCTTATCCCCTTTTAACTCTCCTGTCTCTCAGCTTCCCCCCACTCCATGTCTACAGTTCACTGTCTCTCCTTCCTATTTCTAAACCCCTCTCCCTCCACCTTTCCATGTGCTTTGACTGTCCCCCTCTTCTCCCCCTCCCCTTTGGCTGTTTGTATAAAGCACCTCAGACACGATAGGGAAGAAGCTGCAGCTCGTTCACTTCTGCGGTTCTTCCTTTTTTTTCATGTCCTGTAGTGGTAGCAAGTTCGAAGCAGCCGCCCCCTCTTTGCCCCCTGATGTGTGTGTGTGTGTCTTCTCCCTCGGGCAAAAGAAAGGCAAGTATTTAGAGAAAGGCCAGATTTGCTTGTGGGTCCTGTGCGCTCTTCCTTTAAGAACTTGGTGCTGTTTGTAGCGAGGAAGATGAGGAAGAAACTTTTCATCTGCTTAAATCACATTTTTGCCCCATGTGCTGCTTCTCTTCCTTCTGTCTCTCTTTCTCCTTTCGTCCCTTTCTGTGAGACTTGTACTGACATGGACATCAATGCTTGATCGTTTCACAGGCAGAACCGGAGACCCTCAAAGCACCCGACCCCTCCAGCCTTCAACCTTCCCTCCCTCGCACCAGGGAATCGCGGGCCAGATAAGAGCCCTGGACGGGCCAGTTCGAGCCCGCAGGCCGTATGTTTGACAGCCCTGCCTTAGAAATTTTTAAATGCATGCAGAGACTTAATAACACCAATACCAAGAATTGAACATTTTATTATATTAAGGGTAGCACACAAAAACCCCCACAGTTGAACACCGTGAGAATAAAATATCTTAGCACTGACGCAGCTCATCTCCTCATACTTCTTACCTGTATGGCATTCAAAGAGAGAGGCAAATTTTTACTTGCTGCATCCAAGATTGTCATTTCATATTAAAAACCATACGAGTTACTTTCTTCATGTGGCCGGTCACGTCTCATCTGGTCAAGTGCTGGTTTATCTTTGTGCCCCTTGTTGATTGCTTCTGACCGTGAAATCCTGTCCTCCATCTAATTGGCGCAAGCTACAGGTCGGTTAATACCATCTAGTCCATCACAGGGACAATCTCCAAAACAAGACATTGAAAGTGTTTTTCCAGACACCAGGCCTTTGAATTCTTGGTTTCTCTGTGTATCTGTGTGTGCTGCCATTGAGTCTCTTCCGACTTAGGCTGACCCTATGAATTAACATCCTTCAAAATGTCCTGTGGTTAACAGCCATTCTCAGTTCTTGTGAACTGAGGGCCACGGCTTCCTTAATGAAATCAATCTGTCTCATTTTTGGTCTTCCGCTTTTCCTTCTACCTCCCACTTTCCCTAGCATTATTATCCTTTTCAGTAGCCCATATCTTGTGATGTGACTAAAGCAAGATATGGCCTCACTTTAGTCATTTTAGCTTCTAGGGAAAATCCAGGCTTGATTTGGTCTGGATCCCATTTTGCAGTCCACAATATCCATGAAACTCTCCTCCAACACCACATTTCAAAGGCATTCTTCATTGTCCAGCTATTGGGACATAGTGATGGGGAATACCATGGCGTGACTTCACAGAATCACAGAGCTGGAAGGGGCCGTATAGGCCATCTAGTCCAACCCCCTGCTCCATGCAGGTTCAGCCTAGAGCATCCCTGACAAGTGTTTGTCCAGCCGCTGCTTAAAGACTGCCAGGGAGGGGGAGCTCACCACCTCCCTAGGCAGCTGATTCCACTGTAAAAAAGTTTTTCTGATATGCAGCCGGTACCTCCCCGCCCTGAATTTAAACCCATTATTGCGAGTCCTCTCCTCTGCTGCCAACAGGAACAGCTCCCTGCACTCCTCTAAGGGAAAGCCCTTCAAATACTTCAAGAGAGCAAACATGTTTTTCTCCCCCGGTTTAAGCCTTTCGCTGCTCAGACGCACCCCGTCTCACTCCAATGGGGATGCACTGAGATGTGGCGAATGTACAGAGTCCGAGTGCATCTCGGACTATCCCGGGGTCTCTGCAGGGGAGCTGAGGAGAGCCTCTTCCAAGACAACGACCAAGGAATTGAGGCACTCCTTTTCCCCGACAGGTCCCGTCGCTGCGGAGCCATGATGGCGCCTAGAGACGGCTGCCAGAATAAGTAGATGCGGTCAGAAGTTTGAAAAGGCTTCTAAAAGATCTCCAAGGCTTTAGTCATGAGTTAATGTGATGCTCAAGTGATACAAAGCGAATATATGAGCCTTGGTAGTAACTATTTGCAAAGCGTGGGAGGAGGGGAAACAAGCGAATATATGAGCCTTGGTTGTAACTAGAAGTGCCTATTTGCAAAGCGTGGGAGGAGGGGAAACAAGACTCCCTCCCCCATAAAAATGAAAGCGGTTTTAAAATGGAAATAAAAGGCTTTGAGCAAAAGTGAACGTAAGAGAATCTAAACGAACTTGAAAGCTGCATATTGATTCAAAACGGAGTAAAATTGACAAACTTTTATCTTGTTTTGGAAAACTTACTTCTTGTTGATATTATGGCTGGGACAGGGTGGAAAGCGACGCTGGAGAAAAAAATATCGACCGGAAATAACCAAACACCAACTCCCTCCCACAACTAGGAAGTATCTTCAGACATCTCTACACTGTTAGCAAACGCATTGTGCCCCCTAGTGGAACAGATGACGAATATCAACTCCAAATGATATATAATGCAAAAGCAATTGACTCAAATGGACAAAAGGACCTCAACAACGGAGAAAACCTTATAAAAGATGACAAAGCAGACTGAGAGCATTACTAAAAGAGTGGATGAAGTGGAAAAACAAAGATCCTCTGACAAATCGCAATTAATGCAGCTCCAGCTGGAAAGATCCATTTATGTTCTACGTTTCCAAGGGATTCCTGAAGAAAAAAAATGAGGATTTAAATGAACTTTTGGCAGAGGCCCTGCCCCACTGATGGATTATAAACACGAGGATTTTCTGAAGGAGATGGACTTGGCTTACAGGACTTATCCAGATTTTATAAAGAAAAATAAACTCCCTGGGAAAACATGTTTGAAATTCACAAAACGATTCACCAGAGAACTGGTGCTAAAATCCACGACGGGGAAGTCTTTGAAAATCAAGTCAGGACATAAAAAAAGATATCCCCTTTGAAGTCAGGAAACGGAGGAGGCTTTACAGAGAACTTACGCTCTCTTTACAAAAGAAAGGAATACCCTATAGATGGGCTTTCTCTGAAGGATAAGATTTAAATATGAGGATAAAAGATTTAAAATTGACTCTGTTCCTAAAATGGAAAAATTTATGGATCAATATTCTAATTCAAAGCCAAACAAGAAAGAAAAGAAACCAAAGCCACATGAGAAGGAAGAAGATGATGAAGAAGAAGAATCTTACTCACAGGATTCAATAAGCTACCAGTTCCAACTTTTCAGAGACATCGGAATCTGAGAAAGGAGCAGCCGCTCCCAAACCCCGAAGACTGAAGAAACACAAAAAGAAAAGACTCTAAAACTAAGATAATCGTTTATTGTGCAGTTTAAGCTAAACATCTATATAACGTTTTCAAAAAACCTTTTATACAACATTAATGATGTATCAATAGGTGACATAGATATATATTTATGTAACTATGACCGATGTCACCCTGTTAGTCTGTACCCCTCCCCTATCCATTAGGACTTGTTGTATTAGGGTATTAGTTTTCCCTCCCCATGCCCAGTAGTTCTCAATGTATTAGTGATCCCTACCCTATATCCTGTAGACAAAGAATTAGGGTTTAGTTATTCCTTTCCCCAATCCCATAAACATTGAAAAACAATAATGTTTTATTAAAAAAAGAGAGCCCCCTCAATCTCCTCTTCTCCAGACTAAACAATCCAAGTCCCTCAGCCTTTCCTCACAGGGCTTGGTCTCCAAGAGGTCACATACAGGGGAGAAAGCATATGAATGCCTGGAGTGTGGGAAAAGCTTGTCAAAGGGATTCTTCCCATCAAAGAAATCTCATGGGAGAAACTATATAAATGTCTGCAGTGTGGAAAAAGCTTCAGTCAGAGTTCACATTTGCGTGTTCATCATTAAATTTAAACACGGGAGAAACCATATAAATGGCTGCAATGTGGAGAAGTTGGAAAATGTGCAGAGGAGGGCAGTGAAGATGGTGAGGGGTCTGGAGACCAAGCCCTATGAGGAAAGCTTGAAGGAGCTGGGCATGTTTAGCCTGGAGAGGAGACGACTGAAAGGTGATATGATAACCATCTTCAAGTACTTGAAGGGCTGTCACATAGAGGATGGTATGCAGCTGTTTTGTATTGCCCCTGAAGGTCAGATCAGAACCAATGGGTTGAAATTAAATCAAAGAGTTTTCCACTAAACATTAGGAAGAACTTCCTGACAGAGCAGTTCTTCAGTGGAACAGGCTTCCTCAGGAAGTGGTTGGCTCCCCTTCTTTGGAGGTTTTTAAACAGAGGCTAGATGGCCATCTGTCAGCAATGCAGATTCTGTGAACTTAGGCAGATCTTGAGAGGGAGGGCAGGAAGGGTTGCTTCAGTGGTTACTTCTTGTGGTCCTTTCTTACATGCCCAGGGAAATGCTGATTGGCACTTTGGGGTCAGGAAGCATTTTTCACCAGGCCCGTTTGGTCAGAGATCTTGGAGATTTTTGTCTTCTTCTGGGCATGGGACAGGAGTCACTAGGGTGTGTTTCCTGCATGGTGCAGGGGGTTGGACTTCCTGCATGGTGAACTTCCTGCATGGTGCAGGGGGTTGGACTAGCTACCCTGGAGGTCCCTTCCAACTCTTAGGATTGTATGATTAGAAGCCTTACATCCCATGAAAGAACTCATGCAGGGGAAAACCTATATAAATTCCTGAAGTGTGGGAAAAGCTTCAGTCAGAGTTCCAATCAAAGAATTCATGCAGGGGAGAAAGCATACAAATGCCTGGGGTGAGGGAAAAGCTTCAGGAAGAGTGGACACCTTACTGTCCATCAAAGAATCCACACAGAGGAGAAGCCATATAAATGTCTGGAGTGTGGAAGAGACTTCCCGAGAAATAAAGACTTGCCATCAAAGAACTCACTCCCACGGGAGAAGCCATATCAATGCCTGCAGTGTGGAAAACGGTTCCGTCAAAGTGCACACCTTACTTCCCACCAAGGTACACAAACAGGGCAGAGGAAATATGTTGCATATTCATGGTTTTAATTCTATTTATGAATTCTTGAGTCTTACGTATTTTCATATGTACTCTTCCTGCTCAGGAAAAGTACCAAAACTTCAGAACCCCCTCTCAACCTTCACAGTTCATTAGTATTACTGAAGAAATAGGAGATTTATTGCTCTGGAACTGCAAACAACAGTTGTCTTTTGTCCTATAACCTTGCTTTGAGAATTTAATAGCAGTTATCAAAATGTATTCTTGGCCACCTAGTGTAGTTACTTGTTTGCAGAACCACTTTAGGGTCCAATTGTTTTATTTGGAAGACAATCACATGTTCAAGTTCAAAAGCTGTGTATTTCTCTATTTTATCTCTATCAAAAGTGTCACATGAGGGTCTCATCAGGCTTTTCCCTGGTGGCTTCCAGTCAGAAATGACCTATTGGGTGACAATATCACGTGTGCCTGGCTTCTGATTGTACATAGCCTTCTGCCTATCAACTTGAAAATTGACTTGCCTAAATCTTGGGCTGCGATCATATGCAGAATTAGATCTGACACAGGTGCGAATGCTGGGCAGATTTAAAGAGTGTGTTCACGCAACCTCTGGAAAGCGCCCTGCACCCGTGGGCAGAAGCAGAATTAAAAGACACCAGGGGAAATCTGGTAGTAAACGGGTTGCGACAGGCAACGAACGGACTTTTCTGTTTGATCGCTCCAGTGCGCTCTCATGCTGTTGAGATGGTCTTATCAGGCCATCCCAATTCCGTGCCGTTGTTTCCCCCCTTCACAACATGCACATCATTGCAACCTCCATAGGGAGCCCTCAGTACAGAAGTGCAGTTCATCAATTCCTCGTTTAAGTGCACGGGAAACGTCCGGTACAAAAAAACCCAACTCATCTGCAGTTGCATCTGATCACACACTGATGGGCTGTGCCCGTGGCTTTGAAGGGAGGTGTGATCATGCAACTGTGGATCTATTTCCACCGTAGGAAATAGCCTCACTCCCCCACCCCCCCCCGCTTTATCTGGTGCATGTGACTGCTACCTTGGAGAACTGTAATGCTTAGGTATTTAGCTAAGTGTGAAAAAAGTTAGTAGACCTCATTTTTATTGTGTGCATTTTTCTGTACTTGCATGATTTACAACTTTCACCTGCTCATCAAATTCTTGCCGAATACAATGAGCATGCTTTATTTTAAATAAAATCATTTCTCTAAGAAGTTTACTGTTTGTTCTACCGACACAAAATCTGAAGCCGGACCTCGAATATTTCATTTAACTGGAAGAGGTAAGTCTCTCAGAAAGTTTGCTCAGTTAAACGCAAACTGGTGATTCTGCTTGAATTGGTATTTTTATCAGGCTTCATTACAGTGATTGGCTATCGCGTACCAAGCCCTTCACAGCCTGGGTGCCATATAGCTGCAGGACTGCCTCTCCCCCTCCTCTCCACAGAGACTGCCTCTCCCGCTCTGCATTGACAGAGAGAGAGACAGGAAAAAAAAGAGAAAGACAGACAGAGATGGAAATTAAATAGATGGGGAGAGGGAAGGACTGAAGGAAGGAACGAGACAGGTGGAAAGAGGAAGGATTTAAAAAGAAATAGAGGAAGGAAGGAAGGATTTAGAAAGAAAGCAGATTGATGAGGAGAGATGAGTGGAGGAAAGAAAAGAAAGAGAGAAGCCCCTCATAGCCCCTTTGCCCCGGGCTGACTGCAGGAGAAAAGAAGCCCGGGAACATCTCTGCTGCCAGGTAACACATGCATGCTGCCTCCCCCTACAGTGGTGGTGGTGGCAGGCTCATGAGGGGCTCCGGTCTGTGTTGCCGAGGGGGAGAAGGAGGGCATCTGCTGCCTGCCCTCCTCATCACCTGGCTTGCACACACGCTCAGCTTGCTGCCCAATCCCTCACTCATGCACACACATGCTGCCTCTGCCAACAGTGCTGGTTGTGGCAGGCCCATGAGAGGCACCAGGCCGCCTGGCTAAGAGGGAGAACCATGCCTGCTACCTGCCCCACCATCCCTCGGCTCGCACACACAGGGAAAGGGTTGGGAAGAGGGCAATTCCTCACTGCCTTCTACTAAGAGCAGAAATCACTGCTCTCTTCTACTAAGAGCAGGACAGACAAAGTAAATCCCTCAGGAATGAGTAGATTCCTTTGAAATAAGGTGTTAGAGGATATTTTTATGCATACTGTGGACCACCAAAAATGCAAATAAGCAGGGTCTAGCTATACCATTCTTTAGCACACGGGGCATAGGGTCTGAAGAATACTGTCTCTTAAACATCACAGAAATAAGTTTTAGACCTAGGGGAAGAGGGATGTGTTTTTTCCTTTTTGAGTTTCCCTATGCTCAGATGTCCTGATGGGCAGCCAGGTCTTGGGACAATGGCAGAGCAGAGGCTGGGAGGGCGATAGAGCTGACTGGCTCCATAGGACATTGCTTAGGACCACCTAGTGGATGGGCTGCCATTGTGTTGGCTGATTCTTTTATGGTGTGGTCGCCAGCATGAAGGAGCCTGAATTCAGGTCATGAACCATTTTAGCTCCTCCTTGGCTCCATCATCACCGGAACTGTGACTGCACCCAGGAAAAGAGATTGAAACTGGGAAGGGCAGCCATGAAGAAGCTAGAAAAAAACACAGAACTACGTATCATATCTTGGAATTAAATTGCCGCTA
>NW_015177303.1:0-7133 GCF_001447785.1 Gekko japonicus
AGGTAGGCCGAACGTGGACTAAACGGCCCTTCTGAATGCCCAAAATGCTTGCTCTTTGTAGTCCAGTTCCCACTGAATGAGTTAACCTCTTCCAGGGATATACTATTTCAGGTAGGAACTCTGGAGCAGTGTTCCCTCTAAGCCGAGTTAGTGTGAGCTAGCTCACTGTTTTTTAGCTCAGGAAGGATGTCTTAGCGCAGGAAGGAGGGCTTCAGAGCAAACTAATTGATGCAGTAGCCAAATAACTCACTCACAACTTTAATGCCAGTAGAATTTTTGCTCACCAGACTCCACAGCTTAGAGAGACCATTGGAGACTGAGTGTTCCTTCATACATAAAATTCCCTTCCTGTTCCCTGACATCTTATTTTTTCTATGGCAAGGGAGGGTTTTTGGTTTTTTTTAAAAATGTGGATGGAAGAGCATTCAGTTACCAGAGTCCCTGCTGGCAATCTAAGGTGGTATGTCAGAGACACGGGCTGGATACTTCAGAGAGAGAGAAGGGTGAACCGTACAAGCAAAGGTCAAAAATTCAGACCCATACCTTGACATCTGCAGAGGAAGCGCACCGTCTTTCTTCCTCATTATTATGGTTATATATGGCCTCTCCTTTGTACCATTCATAGATTTTATTCTATTTTAAATGTCTGCTATTTTGGAAGAGGAATAAATTAAGGGAGAGATTTCCATAGGAAGGACTTGAGTGAACGTGAATGGCTTTGCACACGATGGTGCTGGATGGGATGGGGAGAAGAAACCAAATTATCCTTGTTACCTTTTCTCTAATCTCTCCCTTGTACTGACAATTGATGTCCTGCGTCTCCCTCCCACCCAACCCATCTAGCACAATCCCGTGTACCTTAAAAGGTGTATGTTCTTCGATCCTCCTCCAACTTTCACTGTGTCTTGTCCTAAGAGGGGTGGCTCTGGTGGCCTCCACCCATTTTGTGCATATTTTTTAAGAGTGGGAAAGAGAGTGAAAAGGAGGAAAAGGCCAGAGGTAGATAAGGCTAGATCCTGTAGATCTGCTCTGCAAATGGCAACACCTTCCACCCAGAGCAAGACACCTTCCCCTCATGTAAGAGATGTTGGGGGAAGGTACTGCCATTCACAAAAATGGATCTGTGGGATAAAACCCAATGGCAAAAAAATTTAAAATGGCCCCCTACGTTGGAAGTTAAGGTCCAAGGTATGAGGGGTCCAAGGTATTACCGGGCTACACTTAGGGTTGGGGGCAGAGACTGGGTTGTGTGATGTCAGTGACGTTGGTGACATCGCTACATCACTTCTAGGGGAAACCGGGCTCTAGGTATTGCCCGAAACTCTGTGGTGAAACTAGAAATTATGGTTATTCCTAGAGCTACCTTATGTCACTTCCAGGTTGGGATGTTCCACATGGAGATATTGGCAAACTCCATTTTTCCCCATCAGAAGAAGAAGAGAAGAGATTGGATTTATACCCCACCCTTCACTACCCAAGGGAGTCTCAGAGCGGCTTACAAACTCCTCTCCCTTCCCCTCCCCACAACAGACACCCTGTGAGGTAGGTGGCTCAGGAACAAAGTAACACAGGAACAAAGTAACAGAGGACCGCCAGTGGTAAACCTCCCATCATAGCAGGGGGTTTGGCAGCCCTAGCCACCCTGCAAAATCTAGCTGAGGGTCTAGAGGCCGTGGTGGGATGGTTGAAGAAGAGTCAACTGAAACTGAATCCAACCCAGATGGAGGTTCAGTGGCTGGGGGTGTGTGTGTTAAGGCTGGGGCACCAACTTCTCACCCTCGAAGGTATGCCACTAACACGGCACAGACCGTTAGGAGTTCAGGCATGGTCATGGGCACCTCCTTACCTTTGGAGGCCCAGATCACGAAAGTTGCCAAGCTGGCCTTTCTCATCTCCACCAAGCCCAGCAACTGGCCCCCTTCCTGTCTCGCCCTGACCTGGCCACAGTAATCCACACAACCGGCACCTCCAGAATGGAATACGGTAACTCACTTTACACTGGCTTGCCCCTGAGACCGATCCCGAAACTGCAACAGATCCATAATGCAGCAGCGTGAGTTCTGACGGGAACATCACAGACAGCACAAATTCAACCTGTGCTGCGTCAACTGCACTGGCTTCCAGTGGAGTACCGGGTCAGGTTCCAGGTTTTGGTACAGACCTTCAAGGCCTTGAGCGGCCTGGGACCTACGCACCTCCAGGACCGCCTCCTCTGGTATGTCCCCCAAAGGGTGTTACGCTCCGCCGAGAACAACTTACTGGTGATCCCCGGCCCAAAAAGACATCTGGCTGTCCTCGACCAGGGCCGGGGTCTTTTCAGCCTTGGCCCCTGCCTGGTGGACCTCTCTGCCCAATAACGTCCATGTCCTGCGGGACCTGATGCAGTTCCACAGGGCTTGTAAGGCAGAGACGTTCCGCCAGGCCTTTGGTTGAGGACAGTGATGGGTACCATCTTGGTTGGCACTCTCTCCCCTTCCCCTCCCTTCCCTCCTCTCTTCCAGCTATGTTTCCCTCCCCCTTTTAGGAAGCGGCAGTACAGTCTAGGATCCGATAAGGCCATCCGTGAATTGCCTTTATTTAAACTGTGTAATTGTTGGGAACTGTTTTTTTTTCTTCTCTTGGTGTATTTTACTATTACTGTTCATCACCGAGAGCCCTGAGTACTCAGGGAAGGAGCAACTCATAAATTGGAATTATAAATAAATAAATATCATGGGCCACAGAACTGTTTACACAGCCCAACTCCTCACAGTGGCGACAGTCTCAATCACATAAACCATTCAAAGCACATTTTACATGAGAAAAGAGGAGCGCTCAAAGGGAGAATGGAAATCATACTTTCCAAAAGCAACTGATTCAGCAGTCAGTATGTTGCATGTAAATTATTTAGTTGCTGGTGTGAGACGTCTGACTATTGTTGGGAAACCAAAGGAATCTGCTACGAGCAGTCAAAAAGCACTTTGCTTGGCTCCCACTTTCTCTTTTTGCCCTGCCGACTTTTTTAAAAAAACCTGCAAACATCTTGGGTCCAAAGATTCAGCACATCCAGACTTCGTCTTCCTTGCAAAGAGGTACACGGGAGCCAATTCGGGAGAGCACCTTTCAACCTGGAAAAAGTGCAGAGGAGCGCAACCAAGATAATGAAGGGGTTGGAGCACCTTCCCTATCAGGAAAGGCTGAAGAGTCTGGGACTTTTCAGTTGAGAAAAAAGGTGACTGAGGGGGGACATGATACAGGTTTATAAAATTATGCCTCTCCCAAAATATTAGTATTCGAGGGCATCCAATGAAGCTGATGGGCAGTAGGTTCAGGACAGACAAAAGGAAATACTCCTTTACACAGAGAGTGTTTAAAATGTGGCCAGAGGATGTAGTGATGACGGCCACAGGAAGAAACAGCTTTAAAAGAGGATTAGATGATTCATGGAGGATAAGTCTGTCAATGGCTACTAGCCACAGGGGCTGAGGGGAACCTCCACATTCAGAGGCACTAATCCTCTGAATCCGAGAGCCAGGAGGCAACATCAGGAGAAGGCCTTGGCCTCCCTGTCCTGTTGGTGGCCATCCAGAGGAAGTGGTTAGCCACTGTGTGAGACAAGATGCTGGACTAGATGGACCACTGGTCTGATCGAGCAGGGCTCTTTTTATGTTCTTAACCTACCCTAAAGCATTGTGGTGGCACTTGTTTTGTCAACCGGCCATTCCATTTGGTGGTTCTCTGCAGAGCAGTAGTAATTTCTAAGCCTGCTCAAACATCTTCCAGGTCAGCTCATATTCTGCTTGCCAATCTGGAGCAAGGAGTCAAATCTTTGCTTAGCAGTTTGGCTACTCAGAAGCAGCTAGCTCCTGTTCAGCCCGCAACTTTCCATATTTTTAAACAGGGCAATGCAATTAGTATTACAACTGATCCTCAGACAAGAGAGACCAGCTCCCCTGGCTGTTTTGGGAGAACATAAGAACATAAGAACATAAGACTGCAGGGCAATATACCCTGCTCGCTCTCCCTTCCCCCCTCCCCAGGCTCCACCTCCAAATCTCCAGGAATTTCCCAACCAGGAGTTGGCAGCCTCACTGCAGGATCAAAAGTGTCATAGTCTTCAAGAAAGAGTTTGAGAGGTTCTTGGCAGACAATCCTTTCTTGGTTAAGTGCGTGGACTCTAATCTGGGAGAGCCGGGTTTGATTCCCCACTCCTCCACTTGCACCTGGCTGGATGACCTTGGGTCAGTCACAGGTTCTTTCAGAGCTGTTATCTCATAAGCAGTTCACAAGAGAGCTCTCTCAGCCCCACCTACCTCACAGGGTGTCTGTTGTGGGGAGGGGAAGGGAAAGGAGATCGTGAGCTACTCTGAGACTCCTTTGGGTAGTGAAGTGTGGGGTATAAATCCAATCTCTTCTCTTCTTCTTCTTCTTCTTGTATTTTTCTTTATCCTGCCATTGTTCCAATGAGTTCAGTGGAGCATTTCCCCATTCTATCCTCACAATTACAAACTGGTAAAATAGTTTAGATTGAGAGACAGTCCTTGCCCAAGACCATCCATTAACCTCTCAAGAAGGCCATACAGCATCTCATAGACATTGGGGCCATAGAGAGGGGTCCCTCCACAGGAAAAATTACAAGGAGTTTACTCCGTCTTTTTTAGGGTCCTCAAAAATAATGGGGACGTCAGACTTATTCTGGACCTCAAGTGGTTAAACAAGTTTATAACAACCAAAAAATCCAAGATGGAAACTTTAAGGACGATTCTCTCAGCCATTCAGGGGGAAGAGTTCATGGTGTCGCTGGATCTAGCAGATGCCACATTCCGATCCCATTTGGTTTTGTTTGGTTTTTTAAAGAAATTGTACATGAAAGATAGGCTTTGCTTGCAAATTTCTGAATGTTTAGAGAACGGTTCTAAATTCTGCGCCCGAAAGTTAGAAGTTACGGTATAGCTTTCAGAGGGCTACAGTGTCTCGTTGCTTTGCATTGCTCCAAACGCTGCGGGCCTCTTCCGCCCCCCCCCATTGCCAAATTGTGTCAGAAGACGAGATAGCCATCTTCATCTTTAATGAGAATGAATATTCTGCAGTGCTGCTCTAAATCCCTGAACAGATTTCCTGAACTCTAAATCCCTCTAATGTGATTCCCCACAGCGCTAATGCTGAATTTAAACATTCGTTTCATGCCCTAAATGTAGAAAGGAGTCCACTGGAATGAACCGAAAATAACCAGAAACATACCGTATTTTTTGGACCATAAGACACACTTTTTCTTCCCAAAAAAGTGAGGGGGAAAGTGTGTGCGTCTTATGGACCGAATACTGAGCCCCAGGGTTCAGAATATTTTTTTCCCTGTTTTCCTCCTCTAAAAACTAGGTGCGTCTTATGGTCAGGTGCGTCTTATGGTCCGAAAAATACCAGTTCAGAGGCAGTCTATTATATTTAAGGGAACAAACAGCATCCAAAGGACCTTCCCTTTATGGCTGACAAAACGGTTCAGACATTTTCAATCGCTTACAAGTTTTTAAACACCCGAGGCTGCATCCAGCCATGATTGTCAGGGGTCATCTTTGAGCAAAACTGGCATCACCTGTTAGGTTCCGCTTTTGGAAAGCCATGCCGTACAAAGGTAAGTAATGCAGGATACGCATCGCATACTGTCCCCCTCCTGTTCACTGTATTTTTAGAGTGCTTTCATTATTTGCAAAAGACAGCAGGCTGACATTTTATAAAACAGAACCTCTTTGTCATCCTCTACAGGACACAGCACAGAGAATAGCAGCTTTCCTTTAGTTGTCCAGGTACTGCCAGGTCTTCAAAGGCTGGACCTGAACCCTACAGGTTAGTATGCGTCGGTGACATACAGGCATTTTGGGGAGTCTTACAAAGGAATCCTACTCAAAGTTCTAAGCCCTACTTATTTCCAGCAAGGATTTTGCATGTTACTTTCACTTGCCTCACCCACATGGGGAAGCAAGCATCCATATAGAGTTTTCTGTACACTTCGCCGTCATCCACCATTTCCTCAGTTTGGTGTAGTGGTCAGGAGTGTAGACTCTAATTTGGGAGAACTGGGTTTGATTCCCCACTCTTCCACATGAAGCCTACTTGGTGACTTTGGGGCAGTCACAGTTCTCTTTGAACTCTCTCAGCCCCACCTGTCTCACGAGGTACCTGTTGTGGGGAGGGGGAGGGAAAGGAGACTGTAAGATTATGCATGTTCTTATCTGAGACTCCTGTGGGTAGTGAAGGGCGGGGTATGAATCCAATCTCTTCTTCTTTATGATCTGCAGTGCCACCAGAGGGCTTTTTAAGAGCTTAAACAAATAAAATTGCAATTGCTATAGCCCTATAATGCTGCAGCAATTATTGTCAGATACTTGACGATACCTGACGTATCTGACTAAGTAAGCTCTGACTCTCGAACGCTTATACCCTAGAAATTTTTGTTCATCTTTGAGGTGCTACCGGACTCAACTTGTTCTGCTACTACAGACTGGCATGGCTATCCACCTGAAACTATCTTTTGAAAAGCAGTAATTGGCACAGTATTATAGGGCTACAAGGAGGGGACACGCGATACTCGTGGGGGGGGAGTATTCCCCACAGCTTCTGGCCTCCAGAAGCAAGACCTCCACAGGAGGAGGAAGCAGCAGCAGGTGAGCCCAGCAGGTGGACCCATGAGGCCCACTAAGTCTTCTCCCTCCTCCCCCCCCGGTGGCGGCGGCAAGGCCTGAGGCCCACCAAACCTTCTCCCCCCCAGCACTGGTGGTGGCGAGGCCTGAGTGGCTCACAGCCACTGGCCCGCTGAGCCTTCTCCCACCCTCTCCCCAGTGGTGGCAGCGAGGAGCCCTGAAGTCCACCAAGCCTTCTCCCTCCTCCCCCCCCACGCTCCGCGAGAGGAGAAGGAAGCAGCCACAGATGAGCCTTCTCCCCTGTCCCCCTCCATCCTCGGCACCCACGGCGAGGCCTGACCTTAGTCTGCCAAGCTTCCCCCTCCCCTAACAGTGGCGGTGGCAGCTCCTAGCTGGCCCGCCAAACTCCTCCCCCAGTGGCAGCAATGCTTCACTGGCCCACCAAGCTTTCCCCCCTCAGCAAGCAGTGGCAGCAAGGCCTTGCCGGCCCACCAAAATTTCTCCTCTCCCCGGCGGCGG
>NW_015177303.1:7357-8542 GCF_001447785.1 Gekko japonicus
CCACCCCTCCCGCCACCACCACCATTCCAAGAGCATTCTCTGCACATGCACAGGGGACGCTCTTTTACTTTTGGGGGGATTTCAGTATCCCCCCTATAGGTTTTTTTTACAGTTTTTAGATTTTTCTGCACATCTGGGAAAATCTCCCTGCCCCCCAGGTGCCCCCGATGTGCGGATTTAGATATCCGCACGCAGGGGGCGCCTTCGCTATTAGATGTATAGATAGTAACTGCAGGCATGTGTGTGTGTGTGTGTTTTTAAGCTCTTTGATGGCACAGTGGGGAAAATGGCAAGCCTCAGGGAAGCAATCAGATAAGCAATCAGATAAGTGGTGTCAGGATGGAGTTCTCTGCCTCAGGTAAATAATCCGAGCCAGAGAAGAAGTGTCGGATTGGAGACAAGTGTCACAGGCCACCAAAACCAGCAGAGTATGAACCATGGTGACCCAACAGGGGAGGAATGAGGGGTGGGGGGAATCTCTAAGGCAGCTGAACGTAATCTGGACTGAACTTCGGTTCATCATCTGAATGACCGGCCCACTGTGTTCTCAAACTCCCCGTGAGGAAGGGCAGGCTGAGACAGAGTGGCTGGCTCAAGGTCACCACGTAACTTCGTGGGGACTTGAAACCGGTTCAGCCAGGTCTTTGTCCAGCCCTCGAACCACCACACCACACTGTCTCCCTTCTCACACTCGATTGCTTCAGACTCATTCCTCCCAGCCTTATTCCCATACAGGAAGTGTGCTGGGTATAAAATAAAGCAATCTAGACAGAGTCTAAGGACAGAAGACAAGGAAGTGGAACACTGATGTCCCTCTTGACTAGAGCAGGGGTGTCAAACATGTGGCCCAGGGGGCCGGATCAGGCCCTCGGAGGGCTGCAATCTGGCCCACAAGGCCCTGCCTGTTTCCTGCTTCCTTTTCCAGTTCTGCTGCTGCTACATCACAGCTTACTTTACCAACCTCTCAATTGCACAGGACAGATAGACAGGCAAGCCTCTCCTGTGCAAGGTTTGCAGCTTACAGATACACACCTGAACAGCATACTCGATTGCTATAGCACAGACATGTTGATGCAATAATTCAGAGAAAGAGGTGTCAGTTGTCAGACACTGTTAAATAGGCAAAATATTGCAAGAGTGCAAGTGTTTTGAGCAGGTTTTATTTAAAGTTTAAACAATCTTTAA
>NW_015177304.1:0-4016 GCF_001447785.1 Gekko japonicus
CCTCGTGCCACGACTGATCCTCTTGAATGAATTCAACCCACTTCACAATGTGCATCTGCTGTGTTCAAGAGCCAGAGTGTCGACTTGTGAAATCTGCGACCTGGAAAATCTGGACTCAAATCCACACATGGCCAGGAAGATCACTGGATAGCTTTCAGCCAACCACATTCCAGACCTTACAGCTACTCTGCAAGGCACTCGTAAGGATTAAACTTGGAGGAGGGGGTTACACCAGGGGTCATTTCCTGCAGGAGCACACAGGAGCAGAGCTTGGGCAGTAAAGAGCCCCACCCCCTGCTCCCAGCAGCCCCGGGCCACAAGGAGCAAGAAGCAGCCGGGTAAGTTGCAGAGTCCCCCCATAGATAGGAATCCAAAACAGTCCGGTGGCAACTTTAAGGCCAAGGTTTATTCAGGTACAAGCTCTCCCTCCTCTGTGAGGGCAAATCTGCGTGCTCCCCACCCCCCATAGCTAGCAATCCAAAACAATCAAGTGGAGCCTGACTGGTGGGTGTTCCCTTCTGACACACTTCTGGTGATGTCAGGGGGTGTGGCATATGAAAATAAGTTATGCTAATGAGTTATACTAATGAGCTCCTGCACCTCTTTTTCTACGAAATGACCCCTGGGTTACACACATACCCTTCTTGGAAGAAATGTGATAGGTGCAGAAATTTCAGGACTTCCTTCATAAATGATACATTTTGGATTGGTTTGGTGCCAAATATCAGCTTTTTGGTTAAAATAACAATGGTCCCGGTCACACAGGCCGGAAAATGCGGGAGGGAAGCGTGGTTGTTTGCCCTGGAGCAAAGTAACGCGCGGCAGCCCAATCACATGTCCCGTGGAGGTCCCATGGGTATGCTGTTAGGTGCCGATCACACGGCTATCCTGCAGCACTGCAAAGAAGCAGCATGGTGCAATCACACTGGCAATCACTAGGCGCCGCTTCTGTGGCAAACAGGATTTATTCCCCTCACCACAGTGTGCGCATGTGCCGGTGGGCGTTTGTGCTCATCCTGTGGAGACTTTAAAAAAAAAAAAACATCCGGTTTGCGACGGGACATGGGCGGGAGCCGGATGCCATGGGATTCCAGCGGAAATGCGATCACCCACCCTTGCCCTGCGTTTTCCGGAAACCAGCACATCGTATGTACTAGTTTTTTACTCCATATCTTCGGCAAGAAGCCATAGGTTAGCCACGGGTGCACTACGCTTCCCAGATGTTGCGGTGTGATCGCGCCCGGAAAATCCGCCTATCATCCGTTTCTTTAGCGCAGCAAATGCTCCATGTGAAACTTCCAAGTTCTCCCCCATGTGGATACCTTGACGCTTAAAGAGAGATAAACTGATCTTGAAACTCCTGTAAAAAGTAATGAACTCTTGTATTCGATTAGAGAATTAGTTGTTTAAAAATTGCTCTTGAAACCATTTAACCCTGAATATCTCCAGGATTTATCCTTCTCCCCCAATTTTTTTTATTCATCGAGGAGTTTTAAAATACTAGCAGCTGCAAAAGCAAGTTCTAATAAAATCATATCTTCTAGCACAGAGGTGTCAAACTCACTTGTTAGGAGGGCCGGATCTGACATAAATGGGACTGTGTCGGGCCAGGCCATGTGTGCCATAAAATGTAATGCCAGGTAGCAAAGATATTAACATTATAAAGGACACCGACAAACACAATTAAAGGCTTTTAAAAGCTTAAAATACAAACATGCTTAAAACAATAACACTCTTGCCATATTTTATTTAACAATATTTGATAAATGACACTTCACAACACCCCCCCCCAAAAAAGACGCCTACCTAAAATGGAAAGATGGGGGATAGTGGGATTTGGCAATATCAAGAAAAAGCACAAGAATCACAGCAGAAACAAAAACTAAAAATATGAAATGCTCTGAACCTTGGAAAACATGAAATGGTTGGGCATTGCAAGCTCCCCCCCACACACACACACACCCCAGTCTACTCAGAGTGGCAATGGCTCTCCAGGTTAAAGTACTCACTCAGGCAGCCATTCTCAGGTCCATTTAGCAGAGACCAGCTGGCTCAAAACACCAGCCCTTTATTTTCAAGGAGACAACTTCAGCTGGCATACAACCACTGAAAACTGAAACTACTTGAGCTCCACTCCATTGAAATACATTGCAACTCAAAAAAAGTTACAAAGAAAGTGTGGAATGGATTTTCCACGAAGGTTTCTGGGCCGAGAGAGACTACTCTGGGACTGGAATGCCAGCCCCCAGAGCAGAATTCCATTCCCAGAACGCAGCTGCTGCTCTCAGGCACTGCCACTGCACTCTGAGGGCTGTCATTCCAGTCCCAGCATAGTCTATCTGGGCCCAGAGACCTTAAAGGAAAATCTATTCCACATTTTCTTTGCAACTTTTTTTGTGCTTTATCCCGTGAGAACCGGTTTGGTGTAGTGGTTAAGTGCGCGGACTCTAACCTGGGAGAACCGGGTTTGATTCCCCACTCCTCCACTTGCACCTGCTGATGTGACCTTGGGTCAGTCACAAGCTCTGGCACAGCTGTTCTTGAAAAAGAGCAGTTTCTGTCAGAGTTCTCTCAGCCCCACCTACCTCACAGGGTGTCTGTTGTGGGGAGGGGAAGGGAAAGGAGTTTGTAAGCCGCTCTGAGACTCCGAGTGAAGGGCGGGGTATAAATCCAATCTCCTCCTCCTCCAGAGGAGCTTGCTGCTGAAGGAGAAACAGGCGAAGACTAGGCACAGCCAGCTGGGAAGTTTGGCAGCCCCGAACTCCCTCGGAAGGCTGAAGACAGGCAGGGGAGAGGGCAGGGGAGTGTAGAGAAGAGAGCCACAGGCCAGATTAAAGCCCTGGATGGGCAAATTCCGGCCCATGGGCCATAGGTTTGACACCCCTGTTCTAGCATGTCTCAACCATATTGACTCTAATTAATTAAGCTTTAATTAATTCATATTAATTAAGCTTAAAGCAAACCAGATAGGTTATGATCTCAGACTGCTTTTAGGGGTTTTTATGTAATTTTTATCTATCTGACAAAGGGGGCTTTGACCCCTGTCATGATCTGGCCTGTGCCAGTACGGCCTAGCCAGCCTAAGAGGCCTGGGTGGCAGTAGGAGGCGGCTAGGTCTACAACTCCCAGAAGGCATTGGGAGAGTCAGAGAGAAGATTCTAAGGAGACCGTTGGAGTCTGTTGGGAAGACAGTCTGGGAGGAGACTGTGATAGTCTGGTGAGAGAAGGAATCTGAGCTGTTTGCTGAGGGAAAAGGGTGTCTTTAGTCTCTCTCTGTGGCCTGATCTTAGGGAGAAGATAGGCTGGGCTGGGAAGAGGAAGATCCCTCCGTCCTTCGTCTCTCTGCAACCTGATCTCAGTGAGAAGACAGGTTGGTCTGCGAGGAAAGGATCCCTCAGCGTGAGTGTTAGGCAGGCTGGGGGCCTGGGAGTAAAAGAGGAGTAACTGGTAGCTGCGTTAGGTTATGTTTACTTTTCCTTTCACACTGTTATACCATTTTTAAGCACCTTGCCGTGTCTTGTTTTCCCTGCCCCACTGTGTAATTATTTTCTCTGCCTGGGTCAATCACGCCTGTATTGCTCGGCTGTAAAAGGGGCTTGGGAAGGTACCCTGGGCCTCCCAAGGGACCATAAATCCAGGGTGGTGGCTGCGGAACCCAAAGACCCCTCTGGGGTCATGACAACCCCTGAAAGCTTTACTGTTGTTGCTGTGAAGTCACAGCTGATTTATGGCAACCCCACAGGGTTTCCAAGGGAAAGATGTTCAAAGCCAAATAGGCGCTCAGAAGTGGTTTGCCATTGCCTGCCTCTGTGTCGGAACTCTGGTCCTCCTTGCAGGTCTCCCATCCAACTACTAACCAGGGCCAGCCCTGCTTAGCTTCTGAGATGTGATGGAATCGGGCTGGCTTGGGCTATTCCGGTCAGGGCCTCGAAAGCTCATGCCCTGAAACTTCTATTGGCCTCTAAGTTACCACTGGATTCAGAATCATAGAATCACAGAATGTTAGAGTTGGAAGG
>NW_015177304.1:4227-8377 GCF_001447785.1 Gekko japonicus
ACCACCTCCCGTGATCTGGACACAATGCTTCTGGACACGCTCGAGCTTGTCAACATCCTTCCTAAAATGTGGTACCCAAAACTGGACACAGGACTCCAGGTGGGGCCTGACCATAGCAGAATAGAGCGGAACGACCACCTCCCGTGATCTGGACACAATGCTTCTGGACACGCTCGAGCTTGTCAACATCCTTCCTAAAAGGTGGTGCCCAAAACTGGACACAGGACTCCAGGTGGGGCCTGACCATAGCAGAATAGAGCGGAACGACCACCTCCCGTGATCTGGACACAATGCTTCTGGACACGCTCGAGCTTGTCAACATCCTTCCTAAAATGTGGTACCCAAAACTGGACACAGGACTCCAGGTGGGGCCTGACCACATATCCAGCCATATAAAGTCACACCTCCTATATCCAGCCATATAAAGTCACACAAATACAGAAATTTTACGTAATCTCGTCTGAGAGTTCTATCCAGACAGATCTGATTTGCTTAACACATTCAACCTATTTACACAGGGGATACAGCATTCTTACGCAAAACCCTTTCTAACTAAAGCATGTAATCGTCATCTAGATAAATGATTGCTTCTTAACCACTGGAGAGACACAACCAAACCGTTGTGTCTAAAGATACATGTAATATGTGCTCATTAACTTTTGAAGCAAGATGAGTAGGCCAAAACTTAATGAAAAGGCAATAAATCTAATATTTCAGCCACTGCTTTAACTGTCCGTGATAAACGAAAAACCTTATGCAATCAGATCGACCATCTCCAGCGAACCTGATACAAGCTCGCGACTACACGAGAACATAAAGGATCAGCAAGAAAACATGCGATTTAATCAAAATCGTGCCACACTGCCCTGCCCCATCCCACAACAAATCCTTGCTGCCTTCCCAGTGAGAGCTATTTGAGGATTTGTTCATGACTAAACCCTCGTTCCACAATCTGAGCATTTATAACGTTTCTCCCCGGTTTGAATTGTATTTGGTTTCTATGGTTACAGGACCGTTTCTGAGCAGAGGCAAACTTTTCCCAATAGTTTATGTAGTCTCAGTTCTGCGTGTTGTCTGTGGTTGTCATTAAGGTATGAAATTGACTTCCCCCTCCTGTGAGTTCTTTGAGGCTGTTGAAGGTTGGATCTCTGAGTAAACCTCCTTCTGCACTTTGAGCATTCAAAAGGTTTATTCCTCTGGGCAACCTCCAGGTTCCCTGAAAGCTCTGATCCTTTCTCCGTCTCTGCCTGCCTCCTCCCAACCTTGGGCACCCACAGAAAGGGTGAAAGGAGCACAAAGCGGGCTGCCCCGGCGCTTCCTTCAATCCCCCGGAGCCCTCAGCTTGACTTTGGATATCTGCCTCTCCATTCCTCACTTTGTTCATTCCCAGCCTGCCCACCCACCCCTATTCCTAGGCCTGGCCCGTCCCGCCACCCTCAGCTCCACATCCAATCCTCCCTGTTCCTTCAGACCCCTGGCCCCGGAGGGGCTCGCCTCTCCACATGGCATCTCTTCCCCCTCCCTGAGCTCCCTGCAATACATGGCTGGTTGCCGATGTCATCAGCTGCCATCCCTCCATGGTTGCAGATGCTGGTGGTTGTGCCCCCCCGCTGCCCGAGCCCCCCTCCATCTTTGAGTCTGGTGCTCCAGACTCTGGGTTCGGAGGCATCTGCTGCTCCAGCCTCCACAACACTGGCCTGTTTGTCTCAGGTGGTACTGAGCCCAGAGTGACATGAGCCTTTGATAATGATGAGGAGTGTTGTGCTGGTGTCTGTGCCTGTCTCCCATGGTTCTCCAGTGCTGGCCTGGACTCTGTTGGCAGGCCATTGAAGGGTAAGTCTGCAGGATCTTGGACTGTCGTGCACGAGAAGTCCGGGACCAAGGGTGTCGCTGGATACTCCCTCACATGGGTTCTTAGATGCCTTTGAAGATGGCCACTCTGGCTGAATTTCTTTCCACACTCTGCACATTCAAAAGGTTTCTCACCTGTGTGGGTTCTCTGATGATGCTGAAGATGGCATTTCCCACTGAATCTCTTTCCACACTCTAAGCATTCAAAGGTTTTCACACCTGTGTGGGTTCGTTGATGCTGTTGAAGATAACCACTCCAGGTGAAGCCCTTCCCACACTCGGAGCATTCAAAAGGTTTCTCTCCTGTGTGGGCTCTTAGATGCCGCTGAAGACTTCGACTTTCACTAAATCTCTTTCCACACTCTGAGCATTTAAAAGGTTTCTCTCCTGTATGGCTTTTCAGATGCCGTTGAAGACGGCACCTCCAGCTGAAGCTTTTCCCACACTCTGAGCATTTGAAAGGTTTCTCCCCTGTGTGGGTTTTTTGATGCCGTTGAAGATAGACTCTGCATTGGAATCTCTTTCCACACTCTGAACATTCAAAAGGTTTCTCACCTGTGTGGCCTCTTAGATGCCGTTGAAGACTAATACTCTGTCTGAATCTCTTTCCACACTGGGAGCATTCGAAAGGTTTCTCCCCTGTATGGGTTCTTTGATGCCGCTGAAGATCGAGAGTGCAATGAAACCTCTTTCCACACTCTGGGCATTCAAAAGGTTTCTCTCCTGTGTGCGTTCCTAGATGCCGTTGAAGACTGCCACTCCAACTGAATTTCTTTTTACACTCTGAGCACTCAAAAGGTTTCTCCCCTGTGTGGATTATTTGATGCCGTTGCAGACTGACACTCTGACTGAATCTCTTCCCACACTCTAAGCATTCAAAAGGTTTCTCCCCTGTGTGGGTTCTTTGGTGCAAAAGGAGCTGTGATCTGCAGCTGAAATACTTTCCACATGGAAACCATTTATGTCCCTTCCTATCAGAGAACTTCTTTCCATTCTCTAGGCAGATAAATGACTCTCCTCCTGAACGGTGGGAACTCTCTCTCTGGTGTTGAATAAGGCTTGATTTCTCTGAAAACCTTTTGCCACAGTCTGAGCAGCTATACAGTTGCTCTTGTATATGGATTCTCTGGTGTTTCATAAGCTCTTCTCCACAAAGGAAGCTCTTTCCACATTGCAAGCAATTATGGGCCTTCTTCACAGGTTGTTTTTGCAAATCAATATCATATGGAATTTGATCTGAGAAATTCAGTTCCCAGTCCATGCATTTGTAGGTTTCCTCTGCCATGTAAATGACTTCATGGTAATCCCCTCCCTGACAAGGAATGGGTTTTCCCCTCATCTTGTCTTCATGGTTTTCTTCATGCCTCTCTGGTCCATCTTGATTCCGGAAGTTACATTCAGACTCTTCTTCCTCATCTCTTTCCAATGAGAACCCCTTGAATTCCTCAATTGTCTCCTTGACATCTTCAGCTGGAATAAGGAGAGAGAGCCAATCAGCACTCATGCAAGAAAGCCAAGCCACAAATCAGGCACTCTTGATTGACAGTGTGGATTTTGTTTCCTCTGTCAGAGCTTCTCTCCCCCTTCCACTCAACCTGAGCCACTGGTCACAACTTTTTCCTGGCTTCAGTAGTGTTGGTGGGTTTTTTTTAAAAAAATTCTGACTACCCCTACTTTCCCTAAAACACCCCCGTATGTACTCGAAAGCAAACTGTGGCAAATAATCATTCCCCCACCCTTCGCATTTCACTTGCCATGCAGGTCTTCTGATTATTAGGTACAAGAAGTTACCCCGATATCTGTTTGTTGTTCAGTCGCACAGTCGCGTCCGACTCTTTGCGACCCCATGGACCACATCACGCCAGGCCCTCCTGTCTTCCTTCGTGTCCTGGAGTTTCCTTAACAATATCTAGCCCAGTGGTTTGGTGGGAGCCACAAGAAGCTGGTTTTCATCCTCCCAGAACGCATGTTTGCTGGGGGCGGGATGGCAGAAGCCCATATTTGCTGGGGGTGGGATGGCAGAAGCCAGGAGCTCACAAACTAATTTCCCATAGTTCAAGGAGGATATGCCAGTTGTTGCGGGGAGGGAAGGCCAGGGGGCATCTAGCTCAGGGCCCCCCAAGCTTTTTGAGCCTGCAGGCACCAGTGGAATTCTGACACAACACGGTGGGAGCAGCCACAAAATGGCTGCCACAAATCGGTTGCCACAGGAGATAGACCCAGTCTTAGTGGCTGCCACAGCTTAGCTTATCTGAAGTCACACTGTCTCCACCCTTGTGCTGTGGTGGCAGCTGCTGCC
>NW_015177305.1:0-431 GCF_001447785.1 Gekko japonicus
GTTCCTGTGGGGGTGGAGACGACACCGGAGCTGGGCTCAGTGAAGGAGGAACCGCACTGGAGTCCTGCGAGTCGGGAACAGAGTCCGGGAGGTCTGTGCGGGGCCTTCCTCTTCCTGGCGATCCGGCTGCACATATGTCCTCTCCTCTGACCATCTGACCTACAGGTCTTGAGTTGTTGTTGTTGTTCAGTCGCACAGTTGAGTCCGACTCTCTGCGACCCCATGGGCCAGATCACACCAGGCCTTCCGGTCTTCCGCTGTCCTCTGAAGTTGGCTCAACTTCATGTTCGTTGCATCTATGACACTGTCTAACCATCTCATCCTTTGCCGTCCCCGTCTTCTTTGACCTTCAATCTCTCCCAGCATCAGGGTCTTCTCCAGTGAGGGCTCCCTTCTCATTTGGTGGCCAAAGTATTTGAACTTCAGTTTCA
>NW_015177305.1:474-1273 GCF_001447785.1 Gekko japonicus
AGTCAGGGTTGATTTCTTTTAGGATTGATTGATTTGTTCTTCTTGCAGTCCAAGGGACTCTCAAGAGTCTTCTCCAGCACCATAGTTCAAAAGAATCTATTCTTCGGCGCTCGGCCTTCCTTATAGTCCAACTCTCGCAGCCATACATGACTACTGGGAACACCATTGCTTTGACCATGTGGACGTTTGTTGGCAGGGTGATGTCTCTACTTTTTATCATGCTGTTTAGGTTCGCCATCGCTTTCCTCCCAAGGAGCAGGCGTCTTTTGATTTCATGGCTGCTGTCACAGTCTGCGGTGATCTTGGATCTTGAGGTCTTGAGTCATCTCAATCAATCCCGACTAGGAATAAAAGGAAGAATTCAAGCCAGAGGGGACAGGCTACACCGTATTAGAGAAGATGTTTTGTCACAAGGTGCCCTCTCATGGCCTGAACAAGGAAGTTAGCTGACAAAAGAATCTTTGCTGGCCTAGAATCCATTATCAATTGAGTATAAAACACCTAGGGGGGGCGCTCGTTTCGCTGGCACCTATGTGATTGGATCCATTTCCCTCTAGCCTCTTTATTATTGGGACTAGAAATAAGGCCCGTGGTGGAAATAAATAAAACGGGATCTAGAGAGAGGCTCTGGGAGAGTGCTCTGGCTTCGGGCAAACAGTGTCAGTCTGCTTTTAAAACATGAATCTGGGACCTGCACACCACCAGAATACAGCAGGTTCCATATGCAACTGACATTCCAACTGCCTTGCGGGGGGGGAGTTTGAGGTGTGGAATGGAGTGAAGTCCAATCAGCTTCCAT
>NW_015177305.1:1518-7980 GCF_001447785.1 Gekko japonicus
ATGCTTTTATTGTTGCAAGATTTCTTGCCCTGTAAGCCGCCCTGAGCCCTACGGGGGAGGGCGGGGTATAAATGTAATAAATAAATAAATAAATAAATAAATAAATAATAAGAGAGAGGAGGGGTCAGAGGGCAGCTCCCAGGTTAAGACAAAGAAAGGCATCATACTCAAGCAGATAACACCTATATACCCTTAGAGTGATGTAGCGCCCCCCAGTGTCCAGGCATGCTGATTCGCTTGCCCCAACACTTACACCACGGACACGGAAACAGAACACACTTCACGGTTTCTATTATTCTTAAATCACAACCACGGTATCTATCTGAAAATGATCTTGGGTGACTTCAAAACGGTGTTGGTTCATTGTTATATGGAGGATGTAGAGATCATCCCTTCCGTATGCTGGAAGGGTGCTGGAGAAGACTCTCGAGAGTCCCCGGGACTGCAAGGAGATCAAATCAGTCAATCCTATAAGAAATCAACCCTGACTGTTCCCTGGAAGGCCAGATAATGAAACTGAAGCTCAAATACTTTGGCCACCCAATGAGAAGGGAGCACTCACTGGAGAAGAAGACCCTGATGCTGGGAAAGACTGAAGGTCAAAGAAGATGGGGACGGCAAAGGATGGAAAGGTTAGACAGTGTTATCGATGCAACAAACATGAAATTAAGCAAACTCTGGAGCACAACGGAAGACAGGAGGGCCTGGCGTGATGTGGTCCGTGGGGTCGCGAAGAGCCGGACTCGACTGTACGACTGAACAGCAGCAGCAACATGCTCTATGTGTGTCAGAGAGGCTTTATGTTTCCATTTCTCCTTTCCTTTTGTGCCTTTTCCCCATTTACTTTCTTTCACTCTTCTTTTCCTGGTGTGCAGCCCCAAATATGCATAAACACACACACACACACCACACACACACACACACACACGGCTGTTGCCTTGCGTTTTCCTTTCGCCCTTGCTGTCGTGTGTGCCTCTGCTCCCGCAAACCATATGGAGCAGAGATTCATTGCACGAAAGTTCGTGTGCCTTCATTCGTCTCGAAGCCCACTCTGATCTCCTCTGCTGCTCTCGCAGGACGGGCGCCTCCGACCCGGCGACCAGCTGATCGCCATCAACAAGGACTCGCTGGTGGGCGCCACTCACGAGGAGGCCAAAAGGATCCTTGCGAAAACAAAATTCAGGTAAGGGAGGATTTCTCGTCAGCCCCGGAGGTGGTAGCGGTGCGGAGGCAGAAGGAACGTGGCGGGCTGTCTTTCGACGGGATCGGGTTGCCGGCTCTGGGTTGGGAAACAACTGGATATTTTGTGGGTGGAGCCTGGGGAGGACGGGGTTTGAGGAGGGGTGGGGGAGGGATGTAATTCCATAGAGTCCTCCCTCCCAAGCAGTATTAGAATGTTCACTGATTGTTGAGGATACTTAAGTACTTTTAAACTATCTACCTGTCCCTCTAAAAAAGGTTAAGGCGCTTAGGGCTCTTTAGCTTGGAGAAATGACGACTGACGGGTGACATGATCGAGGTTTATAAGAGTATGCATGGGAAAGAGCAGGTAGAGAAAGAGGTACTTTTCTCCCTTTCTCACAATACAAGAACTCGTGGGCACTCCATGAAATTGCTGAGCGGTCGGGTTAGAACGGATAAGAGGAAGTCCTTCTTCACCCAAAGAGTGATCAACACTTGGAATTCACTGCCACAGGAAGTGGTGGCGGCTACAAGCATGGACAGCTTCAAGAGGGAATTAGATAGGCATCTGGAGCAGAGGTCCATCAGTGGCTATTAGCCACAAGGTATAGATAGGGACTCTGGGTCAAGTGATGCTCTGTCATCTTGGTGCCTGGGGGGGTCAACAGTGGGAGGGCTTCTAATGTCCTGGCCTCACTGGTGGACCTCCTAATGGCACTGGTATTTCTGGCCACTGTGTGATACAGAGTGTTGGACTGGATGGGCCATTGGCCTGATCCAACATTGGCATCTCTTATGTTCTTATGTTCTTATGAGATCTCCAGGTGTCACTAGTTGGCTGGCAACCCTGTGTGGGGAGCTGTGAGAGCCAGTGGTCCAGGTGTGGAGTGGGAGGGGTGACCCGTCCTGCCCCCACGCCCAAAGGAGGGAGGAAGGGAAGGAGAGGAAGCCTGCCTCCCCCTCGTCACGAGCGGCTTGGCTGGGCCAAGGGCTACGTCACCCTTGCTGTACAAGACTAGGGTGAGCTTGGAGACACTCTTCTTCCACTGGGATGGCCAGGCCCAGGTCTGCCGGGAGAGGACATTGACCCACCCGGAAAAGTCCCACTGGGTATAATGGCCAGTCGACCCCTGCAGTGGTCGCCCCCTCCCACATCCCCATTCCTAGATCCACATACAGAGTGTGGTGCAGCACAGAAAGCTTGTCGCTGGCAGAGAAGGTACCTCCAGGTGACTCAAGTCCGTCCTTTGCCAGGTTCTTCCCCTACAGGAAGCCCAACAGCTGGCCCACCTTCTCGAAAACTTCTAAAGATAGAGATTCCACATCCCATGCAATGAGCACTGCCCAAGTGGCTGGGATGGTTGTGTGCCCATCGCAGTTTCCTGGAGGAGTGGCAAAGGAAAAATAGCTCTGGGTGCAGGTCTCTACATGGAGTCGCCCCATCCAACCATGGCCTTGGAGGGCAAAGTTTGAGCTCCAGCTGAGCTGAAAGCAAAGATATGGAGTCAGTCCACCTCAAAGCTGATTCATACAACCTCCAAGTATCAGGTGCCAGAAGTCAGGCAAAGCAGAGTCATTCAGTCCAGGGTCAGGGGTCCAGAGTTGGTGACTTAGCATCTATTGTACTAGTTGCATCCACGCCTTACAGCCTGTCATGCTTAAGGGTCACGTTGCAGCCAGCTGCTCAGAAGCAGTCCTGCAACTACTCATCTTCATTATCAGCAAGCAGCTGGTGTTGGGCCAGGAAGCGTGCACTCTGCCGTCTTGTCTGTAGCTCTGTTCTCAGCCTCCATCTGTGGCACTCTAAGGGTGTGGGTGATAGTAGTGGGCTGGGAACAGCCAACTGAGGTTCACCTGCTGAATCAGGGTTGGAGGGTGTCAGTGGCTCTGCACCAGCTGTTGGCTGTGAACCCAGACAAGCCTGCAGCACCTTTTCCTGCTGGTCAGCTTCCATTAGCTACACGGGGCTCCTCTTCTCCTGAGGAGTCCTCGTCTCCTGAGGAGTCTTCGCTATCGCTGAGTCCTGGCGGACCCATGACACAACCTCACACTGGATCCAACTCTTGTTAAAGGGACCCAGGGTGGCATAGAGCCAGGATTGAATCTCTACTCGTGACATGGAAGCTCGCTGGGTGACCTTGGGCTAGTCAAGGCCTCTCTGCCTGACCTACCTCACGGGGTTGTTGTGAGGATAAAATGGAGGAAGAGGAGAACTATGTCAGCCAGTGGTTAACAGTGTCAAACTATAATTTGGAAGACCCAGGATTGAATCCCTACTCATAACATGGAAGCTCGCTGGGTGACCTTGGGCTAGTCAAGGCCTCTCAGCCTGACCTACCTCACGGGGTTGTTGTGAGGATAAAATGGAGGAAGAGGAGAACGATGTCAGCCACTTTGGGTCCCAGTGGGGGAGAAAGGCAGGGTATAAATGAATTAAATAAATAAATGTGAGGTAAGAACATAACAGAAGCCATTCTGGATCTGGCCAGTGGCCCATCCAGTCCAACACTGTGTGTCGCAAAGTGGCCAAAAATACCAGGTGCCATCAGAAGGCCCACCAGCGGGGCCAGAACTCCAGAAACCCTCCCACTGTTGCCCCCCAAGTACCAAGAATACAGAGCATCACTGCCCCAGACGTAAGAACCTAAGGGAAGCCATGTTGGATCAGGCCAATGGCCCATCTAGTCCAACACTCTGTGTCACACAGTGGCCAAAACCCAGGGGCCAACAGGAGGTCCACCAGCGGAGTAATGTTCTTTCAGCCTATGCTTCACGTAGCAACCAAGTTGTCTGAATAATTCACCGTCGTCCTTGGATACTGCCTCTTTCCTGTCCATCTAATGGTGGTCGCCTCCCCATGAACCTGGCACCATTTCAGTTCCATGCAGTGTACAGCGGCCGACACGTGTTCCTTTTGTGGAATACTTCCCCCACGCCGGACGCATCCTAAAACACGTTGCTCTGTTGCCTTTCAGACATGAGGGAAACAATGAAGTGGCCTTTATTCCCGGAAGGGGACGGTTGCATCCCGGGCTCTCGGCACACAACAGCATCCATTCCTCGCCCCCCAAGGCCGTGGGGAATGGCCTGGGATCTTCCCGGTTGAAAGTCCACGTGCGGTCGCCAGAGGTAAGGCTGCCGTTCAAGGTGAACTCTCAAGCTGTTAAAAAGGTAAAGGTTCCCTTGCTCAAAAGCCAGTCGAGTCCGACTCTCGGGTTGCGGTGCTCATCTCCGTTTCAAAGCCGAAGAGTCGGTGCTGTCCGAAGACGTTTCCGTGGTCATGTGGCCGGCATGACTAAACACCAAGGCGCACGGAACGCTGTTACCTTCCCACCGAAGTGGTACCTATTTATCTACTTGTAATTTCTTGCTTTTGAACTGCTAGGTTGGCAGGAGCTGGAACTAGAGACAGGAGCTCGCTCCGTCATGCGGCACACTCAGGTCTCGAACTGCTGAACAGACCTTCCACAGCCTGCAGTTCAGCGTCTTCACCACTTGAGCCACCGCAGCTCAAGCTGTTAGCCATGACAGATCTCCATTTCTAATGGCATCCCCACCTATGAAACCTTGTTTTTTATTTTTCTGGATTGGGCACTTGGGCAAATCGGCAACGGAGCCCCGCTTCCCCTCACCTTCTCCATAGCAGAGTCGTGGATACATGAATCCAGGAAGCTGCCTTATATCGAATCAGCAAAAACAACCACTGTGAAATACAGAGAGCCAGTTTGGTGTAGTGGTTAAGAGCGCAGACTCTAATCTGGGAGAACCGGGTTTGATTTCCCCGATCCTCCACATGCAGCTGCTGGTGTGACCTTGGGTCGGTTGCAAGTTATTTCAGAGCTGTTCTCTCAGGAGCAGTCCTCGAGAGAGCTCTCTCAGCCCCACCTGCCTCTCAGGGTGTCTGTTGTGGGGAGGGGAAGGGAAAGGAGATTGTAAGCCGCTCTGAGACTCCTTTGGATAGTGGAGGGCAGGGTATAAATCCAATCTCTTCCTCCTCTTCCTCCTCTTCTTCTACAGTAAAGGCAAAAGTAAAAAAATGATTTATTTATTTATTTGAATTCTTACCCCGCCCTCCCAGCTAAGGCCGGCTCAGGGTGGCTTACCTAAAAACAGATGAATTACATTAAAACAATTAAAACAGTTCTAAAACCATAATGAAGTGCTAGTAGTCGTTGTTCATATGACGGTATATAAAGTGTTATGATAATGTATTCATTATTTCCAATATTCCTTAGAAGACGTTCAATACAGAAATATAGTTATTCCCATCCGGTGCCAAAGTGGCAAACAGAAAACCCTCACAAGTGAAAAGTCCAAGGGAAATTTATAGGTAAAATGAATCAAAATCTGCAGAGTCTCCAAAGCACAAACGAGACGGGGCTTCTGGTGAACTCCCATGTTTCAGCGATCCGGTCCCTTCTTCAGTAAAGGAAACTGGCACAGCATCCAACAAACAGTCAAGGTCAAGTGTTTTCTGCAATGTATAATTCTCTATGTCATTGGCGCTTTGGATACTGTGCAGATTTTGTTGCAAGCGTCAGAGACAGTGCTGGGAAAGCGGAAAAATCTGTTTTCACATTATCATGAACAACAACAATAATACAGTCCACAGTAAATAATAACCAGGGAAAACCAATAAATAACAACTGTGTACTGACCAACCCGCACAAGAGCTATTAGGAAGAGACTTACATAGTAGCAACCCTCATAGGTGCTTTCTAAAGCTTAGGAGACCTGGCCCATATAGAAACTGAATAATGTTTACCAGTTAAGAAACTGCAATGAGACTTCCTGTAGTGGCTTGTAGTTCCTGAGGAAGGATCTGAAGTCCGAAACACTAATCAATACCTAGGAAAAGTGTTGGACATCTATTCCAGACTTCATTGTCGACATCTATTCCAGACTTGATTGTTGTGAGAGATTGTTATTCTGGACTTTGTTCTTTCCCTTTGGGATATTATGGACTTGTGTATTTTCCTATGATGGATTACATGTATTGAATTACTTATTGTGTTGAAGTCTCTTCCTAATAGCTCTTGTGCGGGTTGGTCAGTACACAGTTGTTATTTATTGGTTTCCCCTGGTTATAGTTCCCGATGCTGCTTTTGCCTTCAAGCCCTTTCGCCGCTTTCACTTCTTTCCCCCGTGTTCCCTTTTCTAGAGCAGACACGATAGCCCCTTTCCTGTGCCTTCTGCGTCGCCAGACATCTGCCCGCCGGAGCTCACCATTTCTGGTAAGGCCATCCCTTCCCCCATTTGAGATTTTTTTTAAAAAAATAA
>NW_015177306.1:0-3839 GCF_001447785.1 Gekko japonicus
ACTAATTGCCCTCAAGGCAAGTAAGGGCAAAGATAGCTTTTTAAAAGAGCATTTTTAACCCATCCTGCGTCTAAGGGACTCACTGATCCCCCTTTTTGTTGTCACAACCACCCTGCGAGGTGGGCAAGCCTGGAAGAAGAGGACTGACCTAAGATCCCCCCCCCCCATGAGCCAGTGTGGCCTAGTGAGTGCTGGACGGGGATCTGGGAAGACCAGGTTTGAACCCCCGCCCCGCTAGAGGACCTTCTTGGGTGACCTTCCAATAATACACGCTCAGCCTAACCCAGCTCACAAGGTTACTGTGAGGATAAAATGCAGGAGAGGACAATGACGTGAGCCACGTCCGGTCTCCACTAGTGAGGAAGGTTGGGTACAAAGGTGTTGACTTGTAACACCCAACAAAAGGAAGCAAGCAAGGGAGAAGTCTATGCCAGAATCTGAACCAGGCTCAGGAAAGCGGGAGAACCTTTTGCACGCGCCGCCCCACCCTGCCCCTGGTGCCCACATCTCTTTAAAGGGGGCCTTCAGACAGCTGCTGGAACCCTAAGGACGCGAGAGGCTGCTTTTGGCCGTAGGAGTCTAAGGGCACCACCCCGGAGCCCAGAGAAGCAGGAAAACACGCCCCCCCCCCCCCCCGCCATATCTCTTTAAAGGGGGCCTTTAGACAGCTGCTGGAGCCACTGGGACATCAGACGCGAGAGGTAGTTTTTGGCAGTAGGAGTTGAAGGGCACCACCCTGGGGCTCAGGGAAGCAGGAAAACATTTCGCCCCCCCGCTGCCCCCGCTGGCGGAGGTCATATCTCTTTAAAGGGGGCCTTCAGACACGAGAGGCAGCTTTTGGCAGTAGGAATCGAAGGGCACCACCCCAGGGCTCAGGGAGGTGGGGGAACCTTTCCATTATTCCCTATGGGCAAGCGTAGTCTCCATTGTTCCCTATGGACATGTGTTTCCTCCATTATTCTCTATGGGCAAGCGTAGTCTCCATTATTCTCTATGGGCAAACATAGTCTCCATTGTTCTCTATGGGCAAGCGTCCTTTCCATTATTCCCTATGGGCAAGCGTGGTTTCCATTATCCCCTATGGGCAAGTGTACTCTCCATTATTCCCTATGGGCAGTCATGGATTCTCTATTGGCAATTATGGATTCTCTATTGACAATTATGTACTCCATTATCCCCTATGGGCAAGCATTTTTTGTTGTTGTTCAGTCCCACAGTCGAGCCCGACTCTTCGCGACCCCATGGACCAACTCCCGCCAGGCCCTCCTGTCTTCCGCCGTCCTCTATGACACTGTCTAACCATCTCATCCTTTGCCGTCCCCGTCTTCTTTGACCTTCAATCTTTCCCAGCATCAGGGTCTTCTCCAGTGAGTGCTCCCTTCTCATTTGGTGGCCAAAGTATTTGAGCTTCAGTTTCATTATCTGGCCTTCCAGGGAACAGTCAGGGTTGATTTCTTTGAGGATTGACTGATTTGTTCTTCTTGCAGTCCAAGGGACTCTCAAGAGTCTCCTCCAGCACCATAGTTCAAAAGCATCTATTCTTCGGCGCTCGGCCTTCCTTATCGTCCAACTCTCGCAGCCATACATGACTACTGGGAATACCATTGCTTTGACCATGCGGACTTTTGTTGGCAGGGTGATGTCTCTACTTTTTATCATGCTGTTTAGGTTCGCCATCGCTTTCCTCCCAAGGAGCAGGCGTCTTTTAATTTCATGGCTGCTGTCACAGTCTGCGGTGATCTGGGATCCCAGGAACGTGAAGTCTGTCACTACTTCCACGACTTCCCCTTCTATTTGCCAAGGAGTGATGGGGCCAGATGCCATGATCTTAGTTTTTTTGATGTTGAGCTTCAAGCCCACTTTTGCGCTCTCCTCTTTTACTTTGGGCAAGAGGCTCTTTAGGTCCTCTTCACTTTCTGCCATTAGAGTGGTATTGTCTGCATATACTCTCCATTAATCCCTATAGGCAATCATAGATTTTCTATTGGCAATTATGTATTCCTTTATCCCTTATGGGCAAGCATCTTCTCCATTATTCCCTGTGGGCAGTCATGGATTCTCTATTGGCAATTATGGATTCTCTATTGGCAATTATGTACTCCTTTATCCCCTATGGGCAAGTGTCCTGTCCATTAATCCCTATAGGCAATCATAGATTCTCTATTGGCAATTATGTATTCCTTTATCCCTTATGGGCAAGCGTCCTCTCCATTATTTCCTATGGGCAGTCATGGATTCTCTATTGGCATTATGGATTCTCTATTGGCAATTATGTATTCCATTATCCCCTATGGGCAAGTGTCCTCTTCATTATTCCCTATGGGCAGTCATGGATTCTCTATTGGCAATTATGTACTCCATTATCCCCTATGGGCAAGCGTCCTCTCCATTATTTCCTATGGGCAATCATGCATTCTCTATTGGCACTCATGTATTGCCTATGGGCAATCGCTGTCCACTCATGTATTCCCTATGGGGAATTGCTTGTCCTTAGTTTTAGTATGTCCTGATTTTGGGCTGTATCAACAGAAGTGTAGTGTCCAGATCACATGAAGGGATGGTATCGCTTTACTCTGCTCTAGTTAGACCTCACCTAGAGTATTGTGTTCAGTTTTGGACACCACAATCTAGGAAAGATACAGACAAGCTGGAACGTGTCCAGAGGAGGGCGACGAAGACGGTGAGGGGTCTGGAGATGAAGTCCTACGAGGAAAGGTTGAAGGATCTGGGTGTGTTTAGCCTGGAGAGGAGACAACTCAGAGGTGATATGATAACCATCTTCAAGTACTCGAAGGGCTGTCATCTAGAGGATGGTGTGGAGTTGTTTTCTGTTGCCCAAGAAGGTTAGAACAGAACCAACGGATTAAAATTAAATCAGGAGAGTTTCCAGCTAAACATTAGGAAGAACTTCCTGACAGAGCAGTTCCTCAGTGGAACAGGCTTCCTCGGGAGGTGGTGGGCTCTCCTTATTTGGAAGTTTTCAAACAGAGGCTAGATGGCCCCATCTGACAGCAATGCTGGTTCTGTGAACTTAGGCAGATCACGAGAGGTAGGGCAGGAAGGGTTGCCTCAGTGCTTAGTTCTCGTGGCCCTTTCTTACACGCCCAGGGAAATGCTGATCGCCACGTTGGGGTCAGGAAGCAATCCTGGAGGTTTTTTGTCATCTTCTGGGTGTGGAACAGTAGTCACTACGGGTGTGGAGTGGGAGGTATTTGTGAATTTCCTGCCTTGTGCAGGGGATTAGGCTAGATCACCCTGGAGGTCCCTTCCAACTCAGTCATTCCATTCTATGATCCAGCAGGGCTCTTCTGATGTTCTTTTGGGCAGTGTGTGTGAGAGCCAGTGTGGTGTGGTAATTACAGCGTTGGGTTAGAATCCGGGAAACTTGAATTTGAATCCCTACTCTGTCACGGAAGCTCACTGGGTGACCTTGGACCAGTCACACACTCTCAGCCTAAGCTACCTCACAGGGTTGTTGTGAAGATAAAAACTGAGGCGGCAAGAATGGTGTCAGCTGCTTCCGGGGCCTCTTGGGTAGAAAGGCAAGGTATAAATGAAGTAAGTCAATACATAAATCATCTTGTCAGCCTTGCAGAGATGTGGTCGCCCACACTAGAAACACTGTGTTCCCTACCGGAAAGATTATGCACCAGACCTCTATGAAACTGCAGCGGTTGTGGCAGGAGGGAACGCTAAATACCCACCTGGCAACCAAGCCAAAGGCAGGTCTCTATCCCAGGAAGAGAGCGATGAAGCCAGTTTAACAGGGAAGAGGAGGATGAGGTGGGAGGGTGGTGGGCCAACTTCCTGGACCTCTGAAGGAGTGTGTGTGTGTGTGT
>NW_015177306.1:3961-7891 GCF_001447785.1 Gekko japonicus
CGCCAGGTAAGTGCGAACACCCCCCCCCCCCGTTCCGCCTTCAGATACAAGCTCTCCGTCCTCTGTGAGGGCAGATCTCCCCCCCCCAGCTAGCAATCCAAAACAGTCCAGTGGCACCTTTAAGACCAAGTTTTATTCAGGTACAAGCTCTCCCTCCTCTGTGAGGGCAGATCTGCACGCCCCCCCCCAAATAGCTAGCAATCCAAAACAGTCCAGTGGAGCCTGAGCGGTGGGTGTTGCCTTCTGACACACTTCCGGTGATGTCAGGGGGTGTGGCATATGCAAATAAGTTATGCTAATAAGCTCCTGCACCTCTTTTTCTACAAAATGACCCTGCATATGCTTATCCAATTCCCTCTTGAAGACGTGCGGATGAACCTCCCTCACTGCACACAGTCTCCATGTCGTACCCATCCCAACAACCTGGAACCAGCCCTGCTTACAGTTTGGTGTAGTGGTTAGGAGCGCAGACTCTAATCTGAGAGAACCAGGTTTGATTCCCCACTCCTCCACACGCAGCTGCTGGTGTGACCTTGGGTCAGTCACAGGTCAGCCACCTGGAAATGTGTCTCGATCGTGGCTCACAATACGCTGCTTCAGGCGTGCTGGAACGGAGGTGGACTTGGCCCTCCAATATACTCAGGCAGTTCTGGAGCGGGGGGGGGCTGCTGTCCCGGAGGGCTGCCGATGGACAGGAGGAAGTTGAACCCCTCGGCTTGGACCTGGCCAGTGGTGACAGGTGAACCTGCTTCTCACTGTGGCTGGCTGGATCCTGGCCAAGTGGCCGTGCTTCTGTGCCACTGGAACGTCCTGCTCCACCTCCAAGTTCGGGCACCCCTGCCTGTACAGACAGTGTGCATTACGGCTACAGCACAGCACAGTCCTAAGCACGCGCAGGCCAAAGTAAGGCCCGGTTTTGGGGACTTGCACTGACCTGAGTTGGCAACTTTAGAGCCACCTCTGATGGACTGGGACTCCTCAGGCAAGAAGCCCTATCGAGAGAAGAGGAGATTGGATTTATACCCCACCCTTCACTACTTTCCCTCCCCCTCCCCACAACAGACACCCTGGGAGGTAGGTGGGGCTGAGAGAGCTCTTTCGAGGACTGCTCTTGAGAGAACAGCTCTGAGAGAACCTGTGACTGACCCAAGGTCACACCAGCAGCTGCGTGTGGAGGAGTGGGGAATCCAACCTGGTTCTCTCAGATTAGAGTCTGAGCTCCTAACCACTACACCAAACTGTAAGCAGGGCTGGTTCCAGGTTGTTGAGAGCCAGTTTGATTCCCCACTCCTCCAGTTGCAGCTGCTGGATGACCTTGGGCAAGCCATAGTTCTGTCAGAGCTGTTCCCTCAAGGAGCAGTCCTCAAAAGAGTTCTCTCGGCCCCACCTCCCTCACAGGGTGTCTGTTCTGGGGAGGGAAATGGAAAGGAGATTGTAAGCCGCTCTGAGACTCCAAGTGAGTGAAGGGCAGGGTATAAGACCAATCTCCTCCTTCTCTTCTTCTTTTTGGGGTGGCCTTGGGCAGACAATGCCCAGGGGGGCCCTTCTGCCCCCTAATAGGGCCTTCCTTTTCCACCCCCACCCCTGCATGCCCCCCAGTTGCCCATGCATCCTTCCCCTGCTTGCAAGTCCCTCCCACGGCCCATGCTCAGTTCCCTGCAGCATCTGCACCCCCTTTCCCCTTTCCAGCAGATGCAGCGGGGGGCACTGCAGCCATGGCTACCAGGAGTGCCACCCCAGCGCATCACCCACATGTCGATCCTCAGTGATGCTGGGGAGTTGGGAGTGTGTGTACAGGCAGGTGGCGGGAGAGGTGCGTGGGTGGGGGGTCAGCAGCTGTGTGCACCCCCAGAATTCCTGGACCCTGACAGCTGCCTTACCTCCAGGTGTGCTGAGACAGACCCTGCCCTGTTGCATCATGGGGGGTGGGAATCTCAGCTGTGTCCCTCTGCAAGACAGCTGCTGATTTGCAAAGAAAACACCCCCGGACTCTTGGACCAGTTTGGTGTCGTGGTTAAGTGCGCGGACTCTAATCTGGGAGAACCGGGTTTGATTCCCCACTCCTCCACTTGCACCTGGCTGGATGACCTTGGGCAAGCCCTAGTTCTGATAAGAGCTGTCCTAGAAAAAGAGCAGTTTCTGTCAAGAGCTCTCTCAGCCAATGTTCCCTCTAAGCTGCGGAGCCTTGTGAGCAAAAATTCTACTTTGTGAGCTACCAGCATTAAAGTTGTGAGAGAGCGATTTGGCTACTGCATAAATTAGTCTGCTCTGGATCCCTCCTTCCTGAGCTAAGACAAAAATGTGTGAGATGGAGGCTAACTCAGCTTAGAGGGAACACTGCTCTCAGCCCCACCTATGTCACAGAGTGTCTGTTTGTGGGGAGGGGAAGGGAAGGGAAAGGAGCTTGTAAACCGCTCTGAGACTCCGTTGGGTAGTGAAGGGTGGGGTAGAAATCAGATCTCTTCTTCTGCTTTCCTGGCCCTGAGTTCAAGCCTTGGCGACCTCTCCAGATGCCCAGGCCACCTGCCTTCCAGGTACGCCGTCACAAAGGTTCTCGTGTTTACCTGCGCTCCCTTCCTTTGAGCGGGCAGGAGGTGATGTTAAGGCCGATCTCTGCTTGCATCCCCATCTTTGCTGGCCCTCTGAGTTTTCTTTCACGGTCATTTTGACCTTCTAAGCAGGGTTGTTGTCAGATAACAGAGAGCCACCCAGGAACGGAGCTGGGTGTGCCGGCTGAGAGCCAAGCACCCACAGGCGGCTCCCGGTGGCTCCCCTCTGAGCTTTGAAGCTCGCTTGTAGCACCCTCATTCAATCAATCAGTTTTATGATGATGATCGTAGATCAGCCCAGCCCTGACTCGGATAGCCTGAGCTAGCCCGATCACATCGGGTCTCAGAAGCTAAGCCGTTGGCTCTGCTTAGTCCTTGGATGGGAGACCACCGAGGAAGTCCCAGGTTGCTACGTAGAGGCAGGCGAGGGCAGACCACCTCCGTTCATCTCTTCCTCTGACCCGAATAGCCCAGGCTGGCCTGATCTCATCAGATTTGGAAGCTAAACACGGTTGGCCCTGGCTACTACTTGATTGGGAAACTACCGAGGAAGTCCCGGGTTGCTCGGTGAGAGCCAGTTTGGTGTCGTGGTTAGGTGCGCGGAGTCTAATCTGGGAGAACCGGGTTTGATTCCCCACTCCTCCACTTGCACCTGGCTGGATGACCTTGGGCATGCCACAGTACTCGCAGAGCTGTTCTTGAAAAAAGAGCAGTTTCTGTCAGAACTCTATCAGCCCCACCTCCCTCACAGGGTCTCTTTTCTGGGGAGGGGAAGGGGAAGGAGTTTGTAAGCCACCCTGAGAGTCCAAGAGAAGGGCGGGGTATACATCCAATCTCCTCCTCCTCCTCTTCTTCTTCTTTGCAGAGGTAAAGGTAAAGGTTCCCTTGCTCGAAAGCCAGTCGAATCTGACTCTAGGGTTGCGGTGCTCATCTCTGTTTCAAATCTGAAGAGCCAGCGCTGTCCGAAGACCTTTCCGTGGTCATGTGGCCGGCATGACTAAATACCAAGGCGCACGGGACGCTGTTACCTTCCCCCTGAAGTGGTACCTATTTATCTACTTGCAATTTCTTGCTTTCAAACTGCTAGGTTGGCAGGAGCTGGAACTAGAGACGGGAGCTCACTCCGTCATGCGGCACACTCAGGTCTCGAACTGCTGAACTACCGACCTTCCACAGCCTGCAGTTCAGCTTGCACTATAAAACAACAACACACAAACTCCTGAACGTGGGCAAAAGATTATGCCCCATCCCAATCCTGATACTGCTGTTTGTTCACTGTGTTCGGGATTCTTTGTGTGTCTGTGTGTGTGTGTGTGTCTGTGTGTGTGTGTGTGTGTGTGGTATTCTGTTCATCTCTTCTCCTGACCTGGATGGCCCAGGC
>NW_015177307.1:0-5001 GCF_001447785.1 Gekko japonicus
AGGTGCCTGCATAAGCCTTATATGTTAATAAGGTTTCAAATACACAGCATCAGCCTGGCGAGAAAGCACACATCTCCACTGTTGTCAGCAAAACAGCAACTCAAAGAAGAAGCAGCCCCCACTGCTGAACTGCCTGGGGTCACATATTCCACATCTCTGCTTTATTTTACATTGGCATTTCCTGCTGGATGGACCTTTTATGACCAGAGAATGGCCAACTTCATCTGCACTTCAAGGAGGTTCCTTGACGCCAAGTTTCACACTTGCCCAGATACTATCCTTTGAGTTAGATCTTAAGTTACAATACTGCCCAACCCTCTCGGTTGCCACCCCTCACTACACGCAACCAATAGGATTAGCCTTGGGACGGACTGATAGGGAGGTGGATCCACAGGTTGGCACAGTTGCCACCCACTCAAAGATCTACCTATAAAAGGTAAGGACCAGTCGCCTGGCCCTTGCTAGCCGCAATCCCCCCCAACACCCCCTGTCTGCTTTAACTCCCCTTTTGTCCAGCTTACTATACCCAAATCCTTGTCTCTACTTGATCTACTGGTCTGCAGCCAGGAGACCCACACAAGCTGGCTGGTTCTAGCTGTGCGTTAAACTTCCCTAAAATTTTATTTTCTGACCCTCCATTCTTCATTGGAACTGACAAGCTTCAGGACAGATAAGTATCACCCCTCATCACCCTACCTGCTAATGCAAAAGTGATTATTCTTACTTCTGTATTTCTGAGGAACTTGATGGAATGTGTGCGTGTATCCATATTGTTTGTATGTGATGTATATTTTCTTAAGTAAAAGACAGTTATATTAGTAACACCAGACTCGACTCCTTTTGCTGGTAACCCCAGGTGGGAACTGGACCTTGGTATAGCTGGCAAACACCCAGATTAAATTTTGCCAATTGCTGTAGATAAAGCAATTCGGCTAACATCTTGAGCCGGAAAAGTGCCGATAAGGCCACCTGCAGACTGTTAGCTTTGGGTTGCCTAGCCCTGACTCTGTCTGTAAGGAAGAGCCAACACACATTCATTTTGTAAAAGGTTATCCCCAAACGGTTTTTCCATTACTAGAGAGAACTGTCACTTGTATGTGAATTTAAGATGGCCCTCTTCTGTTCTTGACTCCACAGCTGGAAAAAAGCAGCCTTCCTTGAATACACACATATGAAACTGCCTTAGACGGAATCAGACCCTTGGTCCATCAAGGTCCGGATTGTCTACTCAGACTGGCAGTGGCTCTCCAGGGTTCACATCACCTAGTCCTTTTTAAAACTGGAGATGGTGGGGATTGAACTTGGGACCTTCTGCATGCTGGGCAGATGCTCCACCATTCAGCCACAGCCCCTCCCTTCCCTTCTGTAGTAACTGGGGGGTATTTTATTTTTTTTGACGTGGGGCAGCCATTGAGTTTTGGAGCACTGCTCAAGCGTCCCCAGGAATAAGACAGCACAGGCTCCTGGGGCCAATCCCACAGCACCAGGGAATTGCTGAGGGCACCATTCTTGATGCACAAAGTGCAGTCTGCTTACAACAGTTCAGCATTCCACAGCAATTCTTGCAGCACACAAAACAAATCTCAGGGCAGACCACAAATCTCAATTCCTCCAGCAGAGGTTCAGGGTTTCCCCCCATGGAAAAACAATAGCACCCTGTAGCCTTCCCAGCTAAGGGTCTACAGTTAGGCAAAGAAAACAGGGAAAGACTTCATTTTTAACCACTTCTGGTAACACCTAACCATAGGCACTAATTACCAATTAAACCTAGCAACCAGGTTCACCTGATCCCAATATTTGACATATGTAAATAAAGTATTTGACAGATGTAATTAAAGGTGAAACCGATTGAGATCCACATGCTCGGCCACTGCATGGGAAGCCCAACCAGCCTCAGCTGCCCAAGGTCATTCCTAAAAAATAAGTCTTCAGGGTGTCAGTGCCAGGCAACCAAGAGCTAATGGTCTACAGGTGGCCTTATCAGCACTCCTCCAGCTCAAGAATGTCAGCTAAGCACTGGCTTCTGCAAGGAACTACATACAATGAACCACTAAAAAAAATAAAATACCCCCAGTTACTACAGAAGGGAAGGGAGGGGCACCATTTCATCTCAGGACTGCTGTCAGTTCTTGCCCTACAGTGGTGTGAGCTACCAGCCGTGTCCCCAGCTCGCTGTCCACCCAGCGGTTCAAAAGCTTCGGCGAGTAGATAAAATGGGTATCACTCCTTAGAGAGGGTGGGCACACTTAACCCCCCCCCCGGTGGGAAAGTGTTACCGACAAATGGAAGGTCCGCGCGTAAGCTCAAAAGCGGAGAGAGATCTACACAGCTTCAAAGAAAAGCCTGCAATGGGCCATTCTGGCCAGACGGTGGCAGTGGTGTGTTGCAGCCGAGAAAATGCTGACGACATCAAGCAACGCCGACGAAAGAATGCTGCCGGGACACGTCTGATGCTTACAGCTGACCAAACTCCCTGTCGACTGCGAAGTGTGTGTGATTAAAAATGATATATGTTGTCCTCCCTTACCCCCATCATTGTTAGTCCCGTGTCTACACATGAGTAACTGTAAATCGCTCAGAGCCGGCAGCTCTGCAAGGATTGAGCGATCAATAAATTGAAAGATTATTATTATTATTATCATCTCTGGAGCAGATTGATGTTTTAGGTGTCCACCTGCGTGTACAATAGTCACAGTGTACAATAGTCACAGGCAGGGGTCATTTCCTGCAGGAGCACACAGGAGTGGCACTCCAGCAGCAAAGAGCCCAGGGGGCGGGCACATGCAACAAGCCACACCCCCTGCTCCCAGCAGCCCCGGGCCATGAGGAGCAAGAAGCAGCCAGGTAAGTTGCAGAGCCCCCCCCCAGATAGCAATCCAAAACAGTACAGTGGCAGCTTTAAGACCAAGTTTTATTCAGGTACAAGCTCTCCCTCCTCTGTGCGGGTGGATGTGTGTGGGAAACCCCCCCCCCCATAGCTAGCAATCCAAAACAGTCCAGGGGAGCCTGAGCAGTGGGTGTTGCCTTCTCACACACTTCTGCTGGTGATGTCAGGGGGTGTGGCATATGCAAATGAGTCATGCTAATGAGTTATGTGAATGAGTTCCTGCACCTCTTTTTCTACGAAATGACCCCGGGGCACAGGCAATGCTCTGTCTAAGCTGTGGAGTCTTGTGAGCAAAAATTCTACTTTGCGAGCTCCTGGCATTAACGTTGTGAGCGAGCGATTTGGCTGCTGCATCAATTAGTTTGCTCCGGAGCCCTCCTTCCTGAGCGGAGACAAAAATCTGTGAGCCGGAGGCTAAAAAACTGTGAGCTAGCTCACACTAACTCAGCTTAGAGGGAACACAGGTCACAGGGGGCCCTTCCTCTCTTTTCCAGCAGTGGAGATGCTGGTCGGATCCAACCCATCTAGTGAAAAGCTTGCCCTCTGTGATTTCTCATTTCCCACCAACAAGAAGGTCATTCATATGGACAAGATCTCAAAGGACTTCTTCCGTCTGATAGATATAGTGCAGGAGTTCCCAAACTTTTCTTTCAAAAGCCTGCAGGCACCTTTTCTAACATAGGGTGGTGGGCACAACCAGGGTTCAAAGGACTTCTTCCGTCTGATAGATATAGTGCAGGAGTTCCCAAACTTTTCTTTCAAAAGCCTGCAGGCACCTTTTCTAACATAGGGTGGTGGGCACAACCAGGGTTATTTTTGGGTAGGAACGCACAGGAATGGAGTTCCGGCTGGCTCCCGAGCTGGCCACGCCCAGCAGTTCCTTCTACAAAAAAAAGCCCTGGGTTTTGACAACAAACACGGTAAACAGAATAAGAAGCAAAAGGTGGGTGTGGCTGGATGACCACACTTCTGGTAACATGGGGGTGCGGCCTAATGTGCTAATGAGCTGTGCTTTCAGGGTTGTGGCCTAATATGCTAATGAGTTTCTGCTGTTGGGTGTGGCCTATTATGCTAATGAGTTCCTGCTGGGCTTTTTCTACAAAAAGAGCCCTGGAACCACAAAATGGCTACTACAGGAGGCGGGGCCAACCACAAAATGGCATCCACACCGCTTACCAGAAGCCTTCTGGGGAAAAGTCCCGCTCGCTTTCTAAAACACTTCGCTGAGCACCGGGAAAGGTGTCGGTGGGTACCACAGCGCCCACCGAGAACACACTGGGGATCCCTGACATGGTTGAAGGACTGAGTCATCACCTCTTGCTTTCCGTAAACGAAGACAAGCCCGATTTCCTCCACACACACAGACAACCTCAGTCTCTCACGCCAACTCACCTGAAGCGACATAGGATCACCATCGCCGTGGTGAGTGAAACCAGGGAAGTGCTGTAGCCCACGGTGTACAAGGCCTTCACCGCTTGGTAATAGTAATCCTGAGAAAGTCAAGTCACAACAGAAGGGTCAGGAGGCAACGGCCCGCAGCCCAGTGGCAGAGCAACACTTGGCATGCAGAAGGTCTCGCGTTCCATCTGAGGTGCCCCCAACCCAAAAGACCCCATCAGATCTTGGGAGCTCAGCAGGGTTGGCCTTGGGTAGTATTTAGAAGGAAGTCAAGGGTTGCTATGTGGAGGCAGGCAATGGCCAGGGCTATTTTTGGGCAGGAACGCACAGGAACGGAATTCCGGCTGGCTCCCAAGTTGGCCACGCACAGCCGGAACTCATTAGCATAACAGGCCACACCCAACAGCAGGAACTCATTAGGATTGGCTACATTAGGGGTGTGTGGCCTAACCTGCAAAGGAGTTCCTGCTACAAAAAAAGGCCCTGGGTTTGGACCACAAACAAGGTCAACAGAATAACAAGCAAAAGGTGGGTGTGGCTGGATAACCACACTTCTGGTAACATGGGGGTGCTGCCTAATGCGCTAATAAGCTGTGCTGTCAGGGGTGTGGCCCAATATGCTAATGAGTTCCTGCTGTTGGGTGTGGCCTATTATGCTAATGAGTTCCTGCTGGGCTTTTTCTACAAAAAGAGCCCTGGAATGGCAAACCACCTCT
>NW_015177307.1:5406-5590 GCF_001447785.1 Gekko japonicus
CTCAGGAGGTCCACCAGTGGGGCCAGGACATTAGAAGCCCTCCCACTATTGACCCCCCCCCAAGCACCAAGAAGACAGACCATCATTTGCCCCAGAGCCCCTATCTATACCTTGTGGCTAATAGCCACTGATGCACCTCCACTTTGCCGCCGCGGCGTCTGATCGCGTTCTGGTGCGTTAAATT
>NW_015177307.1:6311-6471 GCF_001447785.1 Gekko japonicus
TACACAAAGGCAGGGATAATTCCCAGCATCGACTGTCTTTCTTTTCACATATGAACCGTGTTGAAAAGACATCGTTCCCCCTCTATAAATCTGAGCAAGCCCTGGGCTACGTTCCCATCCCTACCCCAGCCCACATATTCCAGGAATATGCAGTGTTCAA
>NW_015177307.1:6810-7700 GCF_001447785.1 Gekko japonicus
ACATCTGAACTGAACAAAGCTGCTGTCAGTTCTAGCCCGCACTGGTGTGAGCTCCCCAGCTCGCCGTCCACCCAGCGGTTCGAAAGCTTCGGCGAGTAGATAAAATGGGTACCACTCCTTAGAGAGGGTGGGCACAGTAAACCCCCGTGGGGGAGGTGTTATCTGGCGAACGGAAGGTCCAACAGCTCATAAGCTCGGAAGCCTGGAAAAAAGACCTCTTCGGCATTAAGAAGCCTGTGATGGGCCAATCCGGCCAGGCAGTGGCAGTGCGGCACTATGACTCAAAGCAGTCCTGGAAGAACTGACGTCATCCAGCCAAGCCGAAAGTGAATGCCGTCCGGAACACGCCTGAAGCTTACAGCTGAACAAAATCCCCGTTGGCTGCAAAAGTGTGCGATTTAAAGAATTATATGTTGTCCTCCCTTACCTTATGAATCATTGTTAGTCCCGTGTGAAAACTTGAGTAACTGTAAATCGCTCAGAGCCAGCAGCTCTGCAGGATGAGCGATTAATAAATTGAAATGTATTATTATTATTGTTATTGTTATTGTTATTATAATATTAAATAATAATAATAATAATAATAATAATAATAATAATAAACCACCCTCTGTGTATATAAACTTGGTAGTTTTCTGCTGCCACCAGGAATTAAAAAATCCAATTCTCTCTCTGTTGGTAGTATGGCCCAGGATCTGGACACTTCAGAGGCCTATGTGGCCCTGAGGAAGGACTATTCTGATTTCTGGGATAGGTTTAGACAAAAATTGATTTATTGAGTAAAGAAAAAATAGGTTTCTGGTTATCTTGAACTGTATCTGGAATAAGGACCTTGTAAATATAACTGGCAAGGTGTCACATGCAGTCTCTCAGACACCAAAATTCCACGC
>NW_015177308.1:0-1104 GCF_001447785.1 Gekko japonicus
CACTGTCCTCCTTCCTAAAGAAAGCATTGGTCCCGCCTCCCCGCCTCTCCTCGCCATCTTTTTGGGGATGTTTACATCAGCCGAGAAAGAATGCCAAAGTCTCTAAGGTCTGTTTAAACGCTCTGCTTTCTTTTAGGAAAGACTCTCCGCTACAGTCCATCGTCACAGTTTGATCAGTCCCTCCATCCTTGCTTTCGCATTTGCTTAAAAAGTCGGGAGATAGGGCGTCCCCTCCCCCCTGCGTTTATACGCTTATAGTAGAGGGACTTCGCTTCTAGGCTTTCGTGTCTTGTTTCAATGGCAACTCACGCATCAATCCTTGAATCGATCCACCAGGTCCTAAGACGGCCCCTGGGATACCGCCAGGCAGAGAAAATGGGCAAACCTCCAAATGCTTGTCCGGGTGGTCGCTTCTAATCCAGTACTGGGAATCAGGGCAGGACCTTCAGGGCAGAGAGTAGCCCAAGTGGTTAAGACGCTGAACTGCAGGCTGTGAAAGGTCAGTAGTTCAGCAGTTGGAGACCCGAGTGTGCCGCATGACGGAGTGAGCTCCTGTCTCTAGTTCCAGCTCCTGCCAACCTAGCAGTTCGAAAGCAAGAAATTGCAAGTAGATAAATAGGGACCACTTCGGTGGGAAGGTAACAGCGTTCCGTGCGCCTTGGTGTTTAGTCATGCTGGCCACATGACCACGGGAACGTCTTCGGACAGCGCTGGCTCTTCGGCTTTGAAACGGAGATGAGCACCGCAACCCTAGAGTCGGACTCCAGTGGCTTTCGAGCAAGGGAACCTTTACCTTTACCAGCTGCTGGCTGGGCTCTCCAAAGCCCCCCCCCCAGAAGCCCCCCCCCAGGTCTCTCGGAGGAACCCAGAGACGCGCCATCCTTCAAAGCGCCAAAACCCTGCCAGGAGAAGAAGAGATTGGATTTATACCCCATGGCCCTTCACTACCCGAAGGAGTCTCAGAGCGGCTTACAAACTCTCCTTTCCCTCCCCCTCCCCACAACAGACACCCTGTAAGGTAGGTGGGGCTGAGAGAGCTCTTGACAGAAACTGCTCTTTTTCAAGAACAGCTGTTATCAGAGCTATGGCTTGCCCAAGGTCGTC
>NW_015177308.1:1344-1697 GCF_001447785.1 Gekko japonicus
CCCTATTTATCTACTTGCAATTTCTTGCTTTCCAACGGCTAGGTTGGCAGGAGCTGGAACTGGAGACGGGAGCTCACTCCATCATGCGGCAACCCGGGTCTCGGACTGCTGAACTACCGACCTTCCACAGCCTACAGTTCAGCGTCTTAACCACTTGAGCCGCCGCAGCTCCTTTGAACGGGGTGGGTGGGTCCAAATGCAGCCTCCTTCCTCCCCGGGGATCCGGGCTCCTCGGTCCCTTCCCGCTTCCCCCGCAATACAGGCGAGAACTCCCGTCGGGGCGCCTCCTGGCCGCCTCTGGGGTCCCGCTGCGGTCTCCCCCCCCCCCCCCCCGGGGCAACGGGGGGGGGGGG
>NW_015177308.1:1803-1946 GCF_001447785.1 Gekko japonicus
GGAACAGCGCAGGGTCCCTCCCCGCGCAGAGCCCCTTTGAGACGCAGAAGCCCGAGCCCGGCTGAAGCTGCCCCTGGAGAGGACGGGAGGACGCCTTTTGCATCCCTCTGCAGCACTGCGAGGGTTAAACCGCGGAGCCTTTT
>NW_015177308.1:6582-7598 GCF_001447785.1 Gekko japonicus
AGGTGTGGAAGCGGCTGCCGTACCTCCAGTCCAGGTAGGAGAGGTGAGTGTTACGGGATTCTCGGACCCCCGGACTGGACCCTCCCATTATTCCCCTTTATTTCTTTTATACGCTGGGTGGAGGCTGGCAAGGGAGTGATGGAATCCATAGAGAGAGAGACCACAGTTCTCAAACAAGACCAGGTTATTTACAATATACGCTTCCTAAGGAGAGAAGGCCCTTCAGCACTCTTTCTGTTTTAATGTGTTTTTAATTTTATTGTATTTATCGAAATGTTGTGAGCCACCCTGAGCCTGTTTACGGAATGGGGGGGATATAGATGCAATAAATACATAGATAATAAAATAAATGTCTTTTAGGATAGAAACGTAACATTTCCATATTCAGCATGGAATAGCTCAATACAAATACAGTGCACTAGTGTGAGATACGGAGCGCCCCGGTCTAGTCAGGAATTGCTCACAGAGAGCTGATTGAAGACCAGCCCAGAGCAAAGACATCTTCAACGATTTAGACCCTCGGTACCCACAGGTTCAGCCCACATGGATGACGTGAGGTTAACGTTTAGCAGAAGAATATCAGAAATAAAAAGAACAATATTCATCTTGAACTCATATGCAAGTTGCCCTAGAGACAGTCAAGGATGTTATGTGCAGACTTTGTTGTGACCTAATTGGAAGCACAGACGCACTGCTTTAGCAAGTATGTTGGTGGTCAGAAACTACAAACCTTCTCACTAGGAGACTTTGACACAGTATGAGGGTGAAATGGTAGACCTTGAGATATGAAAACGATTCTTTTGGGAGCAGAGTGCCTTGTTAGGCTAGAGAGAGGCTTGAGAGATGACAGTAGCTAAGCCTGCAAAGTCTCATGGGAGAGGAACCAAACAAAGAGGCCTCAGCTAATCCAGGCTGTTATACAGAAATGCCCCAGGCTCGCTGATTTTTCTACCACAATGAGATCAGCAGGGGGAGACAGCCCAGGTTCCTCTTCCTTTCTCAGGGGAGCAGTTGCT
>NW_015177309.1:0-3055 GCF_001447785.1 Gekko japonicus
TGACTGCGGGAAAAACTTCCGCTCCAAATTGGAACTTCACAGGCATCACATGGTCCACGTGGGAGAGAAAAGGCTGGGGAGTGAGGCAGAGGTTCCTGCGCCTGACAACACGAAAAACAGTGAACAGGAAATAATGAGTGAATGAATGAACAGCAGGTGGGGTGGGAGGATAAAGCCTGCCATAACTGAAATCACTCAGTTTATGGGACCCCACATAAGCCCCAACAACTTTTTTGTTTTGCAAAGGAAGACTTTAAAAAAAAAAATAGCCCATGGCTTTGTGTCCCCATCTTGATGAAAAATTTCCAAGTTCCAGCAACCCAGTGTTTTGCTGGCTAGAAATCTCAGGCCTTCTGTGCCGCTAAAAACATGGAGACGTCCCTCCTCGCTGCCAATCTTATTTTTCCTTTCCCTCTTCCTCCTTCCCCTCCTAAATCTGAACTCAAAGAACAGTATTGTCCCTTTCTTTTTTAAAAAAAATAATAATATGTGCGCTGATTAAATCAGATGTCTGATCTTTGCATGTTCTTGAATCTGAAGTTAATATTTTGTTCTTATAATACACTAATCCTTTTTTTTGTTTTGCTCTTTTAATTTTATTCTTAGAAGTTAGCCTGCCTGTGTGCTCTGAAGGAGTTCATTTGGAAGGCGGAGTTTCAGACGCGTTTGGATGATGTCATATCTTCCGTAACTCAGTACTCAGAGCCTTAATGGCCCATGTGGATGAGCCCTGTGAGGAAAGGCGAAGGGCCCTGGGAATGCTTAGTTTGGAGAAGAGGAGTGGCTCTGCCCTCTGGTAGAAAGAACAGCCTTTGCTCTGGCACCAGCTCTTTTGTCCCCCAGCCCTCTTCTTCCCTATTGGTCAATTTTGGCTCCAAAACCTCTCAGGGTCTTCTGGGAGTTGTAGGCCCAGCCTCACCTACTGCTAGCCAGGCTCCCTGGGCCTAGTAGGCCTCTGGTGGCACAGCCCAGATCATGACAGGAGGGGGTTAGCTCCCCTTCACTGGCAGCTTTCAAAAAGAGGCTGGGCGAATATTTGTCAGCGATGCTCTAGGCTGGTCCTGCATTGGGCAGGGGGTTGGACTAGATGGCCTGTATGGCCCCTTCCAACTCTATGATTCTATGATTCTATAAATGGCGTTCATGGTTTGTCGTTTATCAAGAAACTGTGTAATGAAGCATCTATGCATCCAAAAGAGAAAGCTTCTCTAACTGTAACCTAAATAGGTTGTAAAACATGTTCAGTTGGGTCATCTGTGAGTGTACTATAATAGTGTTGACCTTATATAGACAATTAGAAGATTTACAGGCACAACTCACTCTGGCTGACACAAGCTGTACATGGTTGTCAGCTGCATCATCATCATGGCTAGGACATGCCCGATACAGGCAGGACAGGGCAGGGCAGCGGACTCAGAGTGAAGGAACTGAGTTTGGTAGTCAGGTGGGACCAGTCATGTTGTGAAGCCCTGCCCAGGGGAGGGAGCAACCCAGACAGGGTTCCATGACACTTCCTGTTTGGGTGGAGGGGAGGAGCCAGCCTTGGGCGGGGCTTGGAAGAGTGGCCTATTTAAGGAGGCTCTTCAGGAGGCCAGTGAAGATGAAGGGCTCCTGCTTAGGCAGCATGTGAGAGCAGAGGGGGATGGGAACGAAGAGGAGGATGGGGGTTCCCCTTCCTCCCCTCTCCAATCTGAGGACCTGCAGGTCCTCTGCTGAAAGTCATTAACACGTGGAATTCACTGCTGCAGGAAGTGGGGGTGGCTACAAGCATAGGCAGCTTCAAGAGGGGAGCAGATCCATCTGTGGCTATGAGCCACAAGGTATAGAGGGAACACTCTGTCTGGGGCAAGTGATACTCTGTCTTCTTGGTACTTGGGGGAGCAACAGTGGGAGGGCTTCTGGAGTTCTGGCCCCGTGTGACACAGAGTGTTGGGCTGGATGGGCCACTGGCCTGATCCAACATGGCTTCTCTTATGTTCTTAAGGGTAATGTGGCATTGATGGGGGGGGGAATGTCAGAGATGCACATTTGCAAATGCAGAAATGGAGCAAAGCCACATCATTGCCTTTGGGGGTGAAAAGAATTTCATCTACAGTTCATTCCTCTTTTGGGATACCAGAATGCCCCCCGGGGGAGAAACTATGTCAGGCCCTTAGCTACAGTGGGGCATTTTGGGGGCCAGCCCCCTGACTTTCTGCCAGGGCCCCCCAATCTAGCACCCTGGCCAGGCCCCCCAACCTGTTTCTCACACTTGCCGCTGTCAGTGGTGGCAGCAAGCCTCACATCACCCTTTCTCCCCCAAACAGCTCTCTGTAGGTCTCCTCAGTAACTTGCTTTAAGGGGGGGGGGGCGCTAGTGTGCACCTCCTCCAAAGCAATTTAAAGGGACCCTTTAAATGCTTTAGGGCAGTGATGGTGAACCTTTTAGGGACCGAGTGCCCAAACTGCGACCCAAAACCCACTTATTTATCGCAAAGTGCCAACACTGCAATTTAACCTGAATACTGAGGTTTTATTTTAGAAAAATCAACTCATACATTAACTTAAGATGATCCAAACAAAGGAAGGAAAGCCATCCCAAATGCTTTCATTTACTTAAAATTATTTGGCAGAGAATTCGACACTTTAATGATGGTCTGGGCCTGGCTGGGGCGATGGCACGCGTGCCCACAGGAAGGGCTCTGAGTGCCACCTCTGGCACCCGTGCCATAGGTTCGTCACCACTGCTTTAGGGGGAAGCGGGGGCTGCATGAGAATTTCAGTGCCCCCCCTTTTTAAAAGGCCCCCCAAATTTAAAAAATCCTGGCTACGGGCCTGAGCCATGTACCAGTGCAGACGGTGGTGAGAGCTTCTCTGCTAAATCAGAAGCAGGATATAAGAGCAGAAACATGATTAAGCTTCAGGAAAAGTACACCAGGGAGGAAACTTTAATTTTGATCCAGCTTATGCTCTTATTGCATCAGAAGGTGACCCGCTGCTTTGATTGCCCTGGGTTTTGAGGGCTCGGAAATGAGTTCCATGAAGAAGGGCCTTTATCGCCGTTTGTGTGTGGGATT
>NW_015177309.1:5650-5779 GCF_001447785.1 Gekko japonicus
TGTGCCAGAATTCCAAAGGTGCCCACAGGCTCGAAAAGGTTGGGAAGGACCAGGAAGCAGGTGACGGGAAAGACCTCAGACTGAGATCCTGGAGAGCCAATGCCGGTCTGAGAAGACAATACTGACTTT
>NW_015177309.1:5938-7456 GCF_001447785.1 Gekko japonicus
AAGGTCACCCAGCTAGCTTCAAGTGGGGAAGTGGAGAATTGGTCCTCCAGATTAGAGTTTGCCACTCTTAACCAAACCGGCTCTCACAATTGGTACAATGGTGTTGTTCAGTTGCACAGTCGAGTCCGACTCTTCGCGACCCCATGGACCAGATCACGCCAGGCCTTCCGGTCTTCCGCCGTCCTCTGAAGTTTGCTCAGTTTCATGTTCGTTGCATCGATGACACTGTCTAACCATCTCATCCTTTGCCGTCCCCGTCTTCTTTGACCTTCAGTCTTTCCCAGCATCAGGGTCTTCTCCAGTGAGGGCTCCCTTCTCATTTGGTGGCCATGAGAGGGATACAGTCCTCTGAAGTTTGCTCAACTTCATGTTCGTTGCATCGATGACACTGTCTAACCATCTCATCCTTTGCCGTCCCCGTCTTCTTTGACCTTCAATCTTTCCCAGCATCAGGGTCTTCTCCAGGGAGTGCTCCCTTCTCATTTGGTGGCCATGAGAGGGATACAATGGTGTATCAATATGCTATTCTAAAGCATTTTTTTTTTAAATTGCAAAAATCCTGGTAGCTCAGGGGAGGGGAGATGGCCACTTTCAGGAGATTTGGGCATGAAAACTGTGGTAAAACCTGCCATGCACTTTATCTGCAGCCACACTGGCAACTGGGAAACCACAAAATCCCGTCCCTGCGTGAACTGGGCTGCCGGCAGTGGAAGGATGACTGCTCTGCAGCACATGAGTTATACTGGCACTGTTATACCATTTGGGTATTCGGCGCTCCTGTACCCCCCCCTCTCCCACAGGTCACCTGCATGCACCTCCCAGCCACTAGCAAGTAAATAATGCAAAATGAACCCGGGTTTTTACACCTCAGAATTCCGTTTCTCTTCAGGATGCAATTCGGGATCTGTTTTTATTTATCGGATAGTCTGAATTGCAAGAGGACACACAGGCTAAACGACGGTCATATGTTGCGGGGGGGGGGAGAAGCAAAGGGGTACTGGGGGGCCACAATCTTGCTCAGAGGGAAGGAGCCAAAATGTCGCATGCAAGTCGATGAGAAGCAGCCAGCAAACACATCCCTTAACGAAGCCCGATGACGTTGATCTGCCCTCCCCAAGTGCTGCCTCAAATAGGGAAAAAAGGTGTTATTCTATTTCATCAAACACAAAGAACAACATTTTGCATACACACAAAGGAGGTTTTTTGTGGGGGAGGGGCGTTGGTTTACCGTATCCTTGGTTTTGCTCCCGGCGGGGTTGTGTGTGTGGGGGGCTACAGGCCACGCCTCATCCAGTTTTCAGTTCTACAGGAAATTCTTCTGCACAACACTAACGCCAAAACCCCCAACCCGGGAAGGGGGGGGGGGGAGATTCTCTAATCTTTAGATGGATCCACACCTCTCCCTGCAGACAACTCATAATACTGTGTCCAATCTTGCATTTGCTGGATTGGTTGCAGTGGCATTTTTCTACTAGATTTGTGTATTCCAGGTGAGTCCCTTTTTGTCTCTTGCTAAAT
>NW_015177310.1:0-2243 GCF_001447785.1 Gekko japonicus
AGTGGAATGTATTTAATGATAAGGTACAATGATCCAAGTTCTTTCATGTCAATAAATATTCCCTAGTGTACATTTCTGCATGTATCGTTATCAGTAGGGTCCAAATAAATGCATCATGTGCAAGAGTGCATAAGAAGCTAAGGCAACAATGCTGTGCATTTGTGTGGTAGATTTACATATAACTTTTATCTTCAGGATTCTTTTTCAGGTAGGTAGGTAGGTAGGTAGGTAGATGATAGATAGATAGATAGATAGATAGATAGATAGATAGATAGATAGATAGATAGATTCCATTCCCATCCACCCAATGCGGTTTAATGTATATTGATAGTGGCAGTTTTGGCTAGGAAATAGCATTAGTGGAAATATGTTAATTCCTCATTTCCTACCCTATCAGTTTCTCTCATTAAAACTCAGCCTCAGTAGCTGCTATCTGTTAAAAAGAGAATGTTATGGGTGGGATCACAGAATTCATGGGAATCTAATAAACTTTAAAGAAAACTTTTCTTCTCATCTTTTTCTGTCAGTTTATTGTATATTTTACTAATTTACTAATTTTGGACATTTGTGCTGTACTTTAGTTACTTTTTTTCTTTTCCACATCAAACTGTTCTGTGTAATAATTTTTCTGTGATTTAGAGCCTATATGGTACAAGCAGAACTGCACTGCATAAATGATAACTTTTCTGCATATTTCTGCATACCCCTCCTGCTGCAATGTTCTGTGACTCCTGAAATTGTGTCCTTGCAGTCACTAGGTCCCCCAGGAACTTCATGAAGATTAAAGTGGACTGCACTGAAAGGGAGGAATCTACAAAAATGACCCTTCACACCTTCTCTATGAACATTAATAGAATATTAATTCTTTGTTGGGTTTCTTCATACTAATTCCAATTTTTAATTTTTATATTTATTAAATACTGGTGCACAGCAAAATTAAATTAATTTTAAAAGAAGACTAGTGGAATTAAATGTAATCTATAGGCCCACCTTAAAAACAAGTCCCACTAGACAAAATGGAAAAGTTCTGGGTAAACCTTCATAAGATCACCTGCATATCTTAACTATAGTTTGACATGCTGTTCAGCATTATTCATATTATTTCAGTGCCAAAATAGGCTAAAAATCATTGGAGTAGCCCATGCCCAATAGAGCATAAAAGACCAGTTTTGTTAATTAAAAAATCAATTTACTACTTCTTGTGATTCCAGAAGTGCAAGTGAGACTAGTGAGCTATTGAAGGTTTATTATCAGTTTGTGCAGTTTTCCTGATTGGCTAAAAAGTGATTACTTTTCCATGGGCACATATTGTCAGACATTTTGTTGCTGCCCCATCTGGGCCATCCTGCTCTGTGTTAGTCTTTGGTTCTCTCTTCTCTTCTTTTGCGTTAGACCATTCTGCCCTTCTTTTAGAGTCAGCCATGTTGACTGTCACAGCTCCTTCCGAAGCTCTACAGGATTCATCTAACAAACAAGACCCCGAACAGTAGTTGATATTATGACATCATAATTCAATGTAGCAGTTTAACAAATAAGCAAAACTACGACTCAAATAAAAAACAAGACACTGCATTTCCTTATACCCTTCATCTTATACACCTGTATTTAGAAGCAAAACCCATTGCATTTTATTATTATTATTATTAGTTATTTCAATTTGTATCTCACTCTCCCCCACTAATGGGCTCAGAGCAGGTTCCAACATATAATAAGTAAGACATACATCAGAGTAAAACATTTCAATTAAAACAATTCCAGCAAAACAGTTTCCAACACGGCCCATACATTTACTGTACTGCTGCCCCAGGGAGAGAAAGGGAGGGGGCAAAGTAGCAAAACTGCATAGATGGGAGAACATACATCAGAGTAAAACATTTCAATTAAAACAATTCCAGCAAAACAGTTTCCAACACGGCCCATACATTTACTGTACTGCTGCCCCAGGGAGAGAAAGGGAGGGGGCAAAGTAGCAAAACTGCATAGATGGGAGCTCCCCTGACCTCATCCATACATTTGGTGATACAGCTCCATCTTACAAGCCCTGAGGAATTGCACCAAATCCCACAGGGCCCGGTTCTCAGTTGGGAGTGCATTCCACCAAATTAGAACCACCTCCGAAAAGGCTTTGTTTCTGGTGAAAGCCAGGCAAATACTCCTTGGTCCCGGGATCTCCAGTGTGTTATTAGAAGAGTGTAATGTTCTTTGAGGGGTATTCCAGGAGAGGCGGGCCCACAGATCTGTTG
>NW_015177310.1:3529-7421 GCF_001447785.1 Gekko japonicus
TCGTAGCATGCTTCGGGACATAGAAGTAGCATCTAGCTCTGAGGAGCAAATGCCCATCATGCAAGAAATCAAAGCAATGCAAGACAGATGCCATAAGTAAGAAAAAATTATCCATTTTAAAGTAAAGATAATATCTGTGATCAGAGCCCAACATATTGAATGTGGTTCCCATTGCTGGATACAGGAAATTATACAATACCAACGAAGAATGGGCTTCTGCCATTATAGCTGATAACTAATTTTGGCTGTTAATCAATTAAAGGTTACAGATCTGAAAATAGTATATTGTTTATATGTAAAATACAAAGTGTGTGCTTTGTAGCATTTTTCTTTTATTCTGTGAATGACGCAAGACAGTTACCATCAGCCTTAAAAACTTGGAGAATGTAAGTTGAAATACATTAAGTGCTTCCCAGATTGTAAAAAGAGTGTTTGTGTTTTGAAGCATGCAACAAAAGGTGAAAAGGAGTGGGAAAGTGGTTAAGCAAGAACTCAAAGAGCGTGAAGAAGTTGAAAAAGAGATTAATAAAGTGAAGTCTTGGATTCAAGATACCAGAGAATATTTATTAAATCCCACAATAGAAGTAGATGTTCAGCTTGAAGAACTGCAGGTACGTCAAGCTTATTGCGGTCTTAGGCTCCTTAGTATGACCACATGGCTTTCTGTTAATTGACACTGACAGCATGATCCTCTGTGTATGTCTGCAGAGGACTTCTTTCGTTCTGTGAGAGGTTGCCTTAGAATGTACCGCAGATTCTTCCACAACAAACCAAAACAGAGGTTCTTTGTCAGTGAGGCTGCTCTAAGTGAAAAGGGTTCCTTTAGGGTATGAAATTTGAATTCCACTTGTTCTGTCTAACCCCTTGGCTTAAGGCAGGGCATCTTACAACAAATAACTCCTTGAAAAATGCTTGTTACTTTAAAAAAAAAATGAAGGGGATTCCATAACTATACGAAGGAGATTGCAGTGCTCAGCAGCACAGTATATAATGAATCCTATATTTCCATGTCTGTATTTTCACCTTAAAATACTATTTATTGATCTTCTTTTAAATTGTAACTAAGAAGAAGAAGAAGAGATTGGATTTATACCCCGCCATTCACTCGGAGTCTCAGAGCGGCTTACAAACTCCTTTCCCTCCCCCTCCCCACAACAGACACCCTGTGAGGTGGGCGGGGCTGAGAGAGGTCTTTCAAGAACTGTTCCTGAGAGAACATGTGATCTGAAGTGTTTCTCCAGGAATGGCCCAGAGCCTGCTGAGAACTGAAGTACTCCTGCTGGAAGATGTGTGCCTATTTCAAGGAAATCAGTCTTCAGTGGGGGGAAAAAGCACAGTTACTGAGGTTTATGCTCTAGTAAGAGTAATATTTCTTTTACTGCTTGGTTCTAACCCCTGTTCTCCACTGAAGCTCCTCTGGAGCCAGTTATTCCCTGTCTGACTCAAATAGCTCACAGGGTTGTTGTTGACAAAATAAAATTGGGAGCAGGAGATGCTGTAAGCTGGTTTTGGTCCTCATTGAGTAGAAAAGCCAGGGTATGCATATTTAAATTAATAAATCCATGCACTGGGCAGTGACATCTCACTCGGATAATCTATTGAATTAAACTACAAGTCACTGAAGAAAAATTACTTCAAAATAGGGTTGCCAAGTCAAAAAAACTCACCAGCGGGGGAGCCTCGCCAGGCTCTGGGAGCTGTCTCCGGATGCGTGTGCGCATTGCACGCGCGCACCGCCAGCGCATCACCAGAAATGACGCGTGATGTCGAACACGTTGAGGCCGTGGCCCCGATCGTTGGAGGGAAAACCATAGAGTTTTCCCTCCGACGATCTGGACAAGCCCCAAACGTGGCCGATGTGGTTACATCACCTCCGGTGATGCAGCCATGCTGCGCTTCGTGGGGCGCTAAATTAATAAATCCATGCACTGGGAAGTGATATCTCACTTGGATAATCTATTGAATTAAACTACAAATCACTGAAGAAAAATTACTTCAAAATTCTATTTGTTAAAAACCAAACCAGGTTCAGTTCAGGTGGGATCTGTGCTTTCCTATAAGAGCCAATTGTGGCTTTGGAGATGGGTTTTATTTTGTGGAAGAAGCATAGAGTCATTCTGCCGAAGTAACACCTTTTTCATTTTCAGAGAAGCCACTTGTGTCTGCAGGTTAGCATTTAAAAGCTCTGGTACATTGGAGTTTTGTTTCTGGTTTGATCCTGCTGGCTTAGTTGAAAGGAGGTTGGTTTTAAAAAAATCATTACTTTGATAATTGTATCAAATAGATGAGGAAAAAAATCTAGTCTGGATTATGCATTTAATTTCCAATTTTTCACCTAAAATTATTTTTCTTCTACAATGTAATTTATTCTGCATTACGCACTAGGGCCTCCTCACTGAAGCAACTGTTCACCGCCAGGCTGTTGAAAAAATGGCTGAACAGCAGCAGAATAAATATTTAGGACTTTACACCATATTGCCTTCTGAGCTTTCTCTCCAGTTAGCAGAAGTAGGATTGGCACTTGTAAATATTCATGAACAGGTAAGACCCACAACTGTGTGTTTCATGAGAACTGATAAGTCAGAGAATAGATGTAGCAGGGTCTATTGCAGGGAAATCATGGTGTTCGATGAAGCTTAAATTAAAGTAACATGCAGACTGTTTTTGCAACAATAAGCTCTTTTGTGATTCCCATGTGTATATCTAATTGTCCTCTTTCTCTCCTAAGTACCTGTCTGCCATTTGCTCACTTGGTTATAGGCCAGTACCTTCCCCTGACAGTCATGGATCTTTCTTGCTTTTCCCCACCCCAGTAGTCCATTCTGACACTGGGACATTGTTTCTTGGGTTCATGAGACCTATATGGTATAAAGTCTGTAAGTCTCTCTGGTGCCACAGTATTTTCAAATAACATAATATTATTTCTTAATATGCCAAGTATAATAACTTCAAGTTGGATCCAGTACCTTCCCCTGACAGTCATGGATCTTTTTTGCTTTTCCCCACCCCAGCAGTCCATTCTGACCCTGGGACATTGTTTCTTGGGTTCATGAGACCTATATGGTATAATAGCCATACTAGTGGGCTGTAGTGAGAAGATAGATGGATGTCATACTGCTTTTCCTGCCTTTTCAGTCTGGAGCTGTGCTGATAAAAAAGATTGGAGGGAATTATTTTGTCCCCTTTCCCTTCCTCATTGCAGCCCACTGACAGCTATGGTCATTACTCCATGCAGGTCCCATGACCCTGGGAATCAACTTTCCTGGGATCAGAAGGGACTGTTATAGGGAGCAAAAGCAGGGAAGATCCACAATCCTTGTGTGAGTGAATCACTGAATCCAACCCATCACATTTCTGCTGTAGTGATGTTTTTACTTCCTTATTTTTACAACCTAGCATCAGTCAATATGCCGCCTAACTGTTGTTCTTTTTCATTTTGATTTTTTGACAGATTCAAGCTAAAGAAAAAGAATCTCAGCAGAGCAAAATATTAAACCAAGCATTTGGTCAGAAAATTCAGGAAATAGGAAGAGATCTTAATTCCATTTTGTTTAAACTGAAGGAGAAGACAGATAACATAACGCAAGCTAAAACTGACCAAAAGGTAAATAAAGATTTTGTACCAAATAGTATCTTCCTTATTTAAGATCCTGGTGGAAACAAAGCACTAAAAATACTGTATTATGATTTCTTTTCCCTTCTGAAACCAAATGAAGTATGGAGAGAGGGGAGATATCTCCTTTCATCTTCAAAGTGGCAGAGAGCTGCATCTCTTTCAGTGAGCCTGATACGAAATATTTTGTTGAGCCTTTTTTAGTAAGGGTTACTTTGTATATCTCGGTACATCAGTTGGTTTTTCATCATCTAATACCTTTCAGCTGAACATGTGAAC
>NW_015177311.1:0-1562 GCF_001447785.1 Gekko japonicus
CAAAATGACCCCTGCTTAAAATAATACCTGATGGCAGGTTAAGAATTCCTAACTACAGCACATACTGCAACGATGTCAGGGAGGGCACATTTCTATCACAGTAGCCAGGGTCAGCAGGTACCGGCATCAAGTTGGTGTAGGCAGCGCCCTAAGGCAAGGGAAGCAGATTGAACAGATTGATCGAGTTGAGGAGGGAAGGCCCAGTGCCATTTGGAAAGCTCTTTCCATATCTCATTCAGCTGGCAAAAATATACGTATATGTTTCCAGTCCTCCTCTGCTAGAAATGCTGCTGACCACATCCAGCTTCAATACCTTCAAGCAGAGGAGGACCATCATCATTAAACGGCATGTAGCATCACAAGGGCCCAACAGAGATAAAAGAGTCAAGAACAGCGAGGAAAATGAGGTGAACCCAGCTCAGTGACAGCATACAAATCAAAAAGATCTCAAAGACGTCCATATTGTAACATAACGACTCGTGATTCCTGTTGTCCTAACAACGTAGAACCTTTTTATAGGCCTTTCAGGTTTGGTGGTGGGTTGATGGGCAACCCAAGAGAGTTGATTGACCATGAAACCCCAGAGCCTATCACGGCTGAGGCAGCCCTCTGAACGGCAGCTTTGGCCTGTCACCCTTTGGGGCGCCTTGTGTGTTTCCAGTGGCTCTCTTTATGCCTGTTTCTGAGATCTTCTGCACAGTTAAGGGATAGAATAATAATGCCAATCTCAGTCACAATTATTCAGAACTTTTAAACTGGAATATGGGAAGCATGAGTGACCAGAAGTATTCCATCACTTTGGAGCAATTGTCCCCATCTTCTAGCTGGAAAATAAATCATAAGTCATTTGGCCCAAAAAATCCTGCAGCAAGCAGGTATTGTCGAAGGGTTTCACGGCCAGACTTCATTAATTGCTGTAGATTTTCCGGGATGCGTGGCCATGGTCTTGGCATTGTAGAACCTGGCATTTCGCCAGTAACTGTGACTGGCATCCTCAGAGGTATAAACACAGAAAGATGAAATACTCTCTGTGTCAACCATGCTAAGCCTTTCTCTCTGCTGTGCTAGTTTAAAATATGCAGAGAAAGTGCTGTCAAAGGATCTTTCAAGATGCAGCTCTTCACTTGCAGCTCCAAGGGGTACAGTTGACCAATCTACCACCTCAGCCTGGCCCGTTATTCCACTCAGCATACAAGGCAGGCTCCAAGCCTCTTCTGTTCCAGTCTCTGACTTCAGCGGTAGTGGTTTGGGACAATCAGTTCTCTCTTTAATTGCACAACACTGGATTTACTGATCATGTGCAACTGTTACGATGTGTCATCACATGCTGAGTCACTAAAGGTTGGCTTACTTTTGAAATGATCCTTTAATACAATGGACTTTTTGCACGTGTGATGGGAACTGGCAATATGAAAGAGTCAAGATCCAAGCTCAAAGGTGATAAGAGGTCATTTTTTGGGTGACTACCTGAATTCCCCTTCCTGGCTAGCCCAGTCTAGCCCAATCTCATCAGAGCTCAGAAGCTATCAGGGTCGGCCCTGCTTAGTGTTTGGATGGGAGAC
>NW_015177311.1:3844-3991 GCF_001447785.1 Gekko japonicus
ACAACTCTTAAACATGGCGCCGCCGAAGGAGCCTAGAGACAAACAAGCGAAAGCAAGGCTTCTTCCGGGAAGTTCCAGCCCTACAAGTTCTGTCCCTAGAAAGGACTCAACTGAGGAACTCCAAAGGCTGTTGTCGGAAGCACTTTG
>NW_015177311.1:4229-7296 GCF_001447785.1 Gekko japonicus
AAAGAGCAAGCTATGTCTTGAGACTTCAAGGTATCCAGGAAGAGAAAGGAGAGAATCTGAGGCAGATTGTTGGCGACGCTCTCGCTCCCATGGCAGAGATGGCATCGGATCAACTCCAAAGTGAAATCGATACGATCAATAGATCATATTCAGAATTTATCAGAAAGAACAATCTGCCAGGGGAAGTTACAATAAGATTCTCTCGAAGAAAAGTGAGAGACCAACTATTGAAAGCATCTAATGGAGCTACCTTGAAGATAAAAGACAAAGATATAAGAGTACTGAAGGACGTTCCATTTGAGATAAGAAGGAAAAGAAGGAAATATAAAGACTTGGCTCTATTTTTACAAAAACATGATGTTGCCTATAGATGGTTAACACCTGAGGGTCTAATATTTGGATATGCAAATGGTAAAGAAAGGATTGACTCTGTTGAAAAGGCTTGTGAGTTTTTGCGTCAACACAGCAGTCCAGCAGGAGAAGGTGCGACCGAAGACACAAAAGGAGAGTGAAGAAGAAGGAGAGGCTGGATCTTCTGAGGAAGACTCTGACTCTAAATTGGGGTGGGTGGGTCCTAAACAAAGCTATCAGTTGAGACACAGAGAGGGGAAAAATAGATTGTTAATATACTCTGCAATACCTAAAAATAAGTTTATTATATATCGTTCTACAGCCTCTTTATAAAACCAGAAATGTTGATGAAGCATTTAAATGTTTAAATAGATAGATGATCATTTTCAACTAAAGTTAACTTGTGTTTAAGTTTAAAGGTAACTTTGTAAATTAAGTTTAAAGGTAACTTTGTAAACGTATGTATGATCACCATCTCTTGGGTTTTTAGAGGGTTTCCTTTACTTTCACCCATAGATGTAGTTCCCTTTTCCTGAATTTTCTGTTTGTAGTTTTTAGTATGTAGATATTAGAAAATGCAATAAAAAAACATCCCCTTCGGGGTGTACAAAAAAAAAGAAAAGAAAAGGTTGATATCTCATGATCGTTAATCGGTATCCATAAACTGGGTAGGATACCTAAGGAAATATATTCTTCTCCAGACTAAATATCTGTGGATTTTTTATAAAAGCTAAAGATCTTTTATAAGGCTAGCAACATTCCTTAGGCAGGTTCAGATACTTCTTGAAAAGAATGTAGGATGAAAGGGAAAGGAAGCACTGTCTATGTCTTTGTCAGGGCTCACGATAGCACCAAATGCCAATTTTCCTGATGAAGAGCCACTAGATCTCAAGCCACTTGTTAAGTTTCTGCCTTACAAGAGTTTTTCCAGAGTCAAACTAGATGTTTTCAGTGGGTTGTGTCTAGGTTTCCCTGCTGCAACTCGTGTTCCCAGCAGTCACACAGAACAGCTATAGGGAATGTCATTTTAAATACCAGGGGGAGCCTTTTTCAGCTGGGAACTGTGGCATAGGGAGAGAAGGGGCTCTTGCTTCCCCCCTGCCGCAGTGTTTTGAGAAGCTGAAACACAGAGACACACCCCAGCATTGGTAAACAATAGATGTTATGAATCAGCCATGGTGGATGCAGTTTCCATGCTATTCAGGGACATGGTTGAACCCCGTCCTCCCCAAAATTATTCACACATGCCCAAGCTATGGGGCATTTTCAGTTTGCTTTTTAGTTAATTGGAAAATAGATGCACATCCATACTGGCAATTGTGAGTGACAACTCATAGCTGTCAGACTCTTAACATGAGCCCCCCGACTTCCCCTATAAAGCCACCCTACCTGATGGCAGGAGGCAGAGCTACTGCAGCAGGGGAAGGAAGGAAGTCTCTTTCCGTCTCCCCCTTCTTCCATGCTACAGAAGTCCTTAAGGTGCCTGGGTTGCCAAAAGATGTCGTTTTTCTCCCCAGGGTGTCTCCTGCCATGAACAATGGGCCCACTGTATACATCTATCTACGGCGGCAAGAATACTCTATGCAAAATATTGGAAACAAATGGAAGCACCAAAGAAGCAAGAGTATGTGAATAAACTGTTGGAGACGGCGGAAAATGATAAACTGTCATCGTTGATGAGAGGGACAACAGACCCAACATTTCAAAAGACGTGGAAAAAACTGTACGGCTGGTACAATATAAATGCATAGTCCAAAGTAATGAAATTTTACGTAGGATTAATCTCTTTTAGTTAAATAGAAACTATGGTAAAAAGATAAGAGTACACAGAAACTTAAACAAACCTAAAGAAACTTTTTAATATGGTAATAGAGTTATAAGAAAGTATACTGATCTCATTGTATGTTTTATGTCTCATTGTATGTTTTATGTTCGTAAGTGGTTGTTTGTGTTATGTTGCATGTATGTTAGTTGTGTATAATATGAAAAATAATAAAAGTGTACCTAACGGGTACTTTAAAAAACCCAAAAAAACAAAAAAAACCCAATGGGCCCACTGTAGAGAAACCCAATATTTGCCGGTCTCCCTGGCACTTGGAAGAGAGTCCTTCCTCAATCCTCCCCTCCTCGAGGGGCAGCACTGCAGGTGCGGGAAGATCCCATCCTTAGGAGAAGCCAGTTTAGCAAGTGGGAATTGGAAGGAGGGCAGGAGTTCTTCCTAAGAACATGAGAGAAGCCAATGTTGGATCAGGCCAGTGGCCCACCCAGTCCAACACTCTGTGTCACACAGCGGCCAAAAGTACCAGGTGCCATCAGGAGGTTCAACACAGATTAAAATCCAAAATGGAGAAGAATTCTTGGGGCTTTGTATTGTAGGCTTGCTTTGTATTGAAGGTGAGCATTATGTTCTTATTCCAAACCAGGTAACTATAGAGTGACACCACTGAACGCCAGCAGTATTTTTTTAATCATTACCAGACTCTTCCCCATTGCCTTCCATTTCTATTAGAACCTGGCTTACAGATGGAAGTAGAACAGGTCTAGCTCTGGTGGTTACGCCAGCTGCAGGCATTTCTTCACCAACAGGATATGATCAGAGTTATCCAGACTCTGACAACGCAGGGATTGGACTGCTGCAATGTGCTCTATAAGGGCTTAGGTGATTGCTTAATTTGGTGCTAGGGCAGGTCTTTCTGCTGCATTGAGGCTCAAAAAC
>NW_015177312.1:0-5235 GCF_001447785.1 Gekko japonicus
AGGCTTTTGGTTGAGGAGAGCAACGGGCAATAACATCTCCGGAACCTTCCTCTTCCTTTTCCCCTCCTTTTCTCTCACTTCCCCTCCCTATCCTACTTGTGAAGTGGTAACACGGTCCAGAACTGGTCAATAGTAGACGATTAACGCCATCGGGGGATTAATTTTTAAGTCTGTAATATTATATTTATTGTATTTCAACTAGTTTATGATCTATACGGTCCAGAACTGGTCAATAGTAGACGATTAACGCCATCGGGGGAGTCTGTAATATTACATTTATTGTATTTCGACTAGTTTATGATCTATTTATGTCTGTTTTTACTGATGTAAATCGCCCAGAGCCCTGCGTGCTCGGAGACTGGGCGGTTCATAAATCTAAAGAATAAAAATAAATAAATAAGGAAGGGGGACAAACTGAGTGCTTTCCTTACACACACACCCCAATAGATCCTGGCACTAGCAATGTGGACTGAACTGAACTGAGAGAAATTGCAGTGCATTGGCCCTTCTTTAATGGTTTGAGTGGTGTTGAGAATAGGTAAATGTAAAGGTTTCACTTGCTCGAAAGCCAGTTGAATCCGACTCTAGGGTTGCGGTGCTCATCTCCGTTTCCAAGCCAGAGAGCCAGCACTGTCCAAAGACGTTTCCATAGTTATGTGGCCAGCATGACTAGATGCCCGAGGCACACGGAATGCTGTTACCTTCCCACCGAAGCGGTACCTATTTATCTACTTGCAATTTCTTGCTTTCGAAAGGCTCGGTTGGCAGGAGCTAGGACCAGAGATGGGAGCTCACTCCATCATGTGGTACTCAGGTCTCAAACTGCTGAACTACCGACCTTCCAGCCTGCAGTTCAGTGTCTTAACACACCTAATTTCTTACATGTGCTGACCTCAATGGACTGGTCTAGTTTCATCTCGCCAGGTCTCGGAAGTTAAGCACGTTCAGCCCTGATTAGTACTTGGGTGGGAGACCACTAAGGAAGCCCAGGGTTGCTACTCAGAGGCAGGCAGTGGCAAACCACCTCTGTTCATCTCTTGTCTTGAAACCATAAATCAGCCGCAACTTGATGGCGCCTTCCACCACCAATTTTATAGCATAGCAGAAGGCAGCAGAAGGCAGGAGCGCACAGGAGCGGAGCTCCGGCAGTAAAGAGCCCAGGAGGCGGGCACATGCAACAAGCCCCACCCCCTGCTCCCAGCAGCCCTCAGTCAGAGCAAGAAGCAGCCAGGTAAGCTGCAGAACCCCCCCCCAGGCCCCCGGGCCAAAACAGTCCAGTGGCACCTTTAAGACCAAGTTTTATTCAGGAACAAGCTCTCCCTCCTCTGCAAGGACAGATCTGCACGTCCCCGTCCCCCCCTCCCTGGCAGTAGGTGAAAGCCCATTGAGGTCCACAGAAAGTAAACAAAGGCTGTCCATTTATTATTTTTAAAATTTTTAATCAATAGTATTCTGGTCATTCAAAACATTAAGACAGTTTCCACAGCAAATACAAAATGACAATAACCAAAATCTGCCTTCACACATGCCAGGTAAGTTATTTATTTATTGCATGCCAGAATTATACACAGGAAACATACAATAATCTGAAATATGTAACCAAGTTTCTACCACGGCTATACAGACAGATTGAACAATCACACTCAGTGCTAATATCTAAATTAAGTATAGTTCCAAGAAGTGCCCATTATCTTTACTGAAGTTTTCACACTGTCTGTGAGCCAGGAAGCAGTCTCTGACTAATCTCAGAAAATGCAATTGGTTTAGGATCTTAATCTAATGACTGATGACAGGATGGAGGGACTGTGGTCATCAAGACTCAGAGTCAGTAGTATAGACTGCTTACATGGTCATAGTGTTTTATAAGGTAAAGGTTTTCCTTGATTGAAAGCCAGTCGAATCTGGCTCTAGGGGATGGTGCTCATCTCAGTTTCCTAGCCGAAGAGCCAGCGCTGTCCGAAGACGTTTCCACAGTCATGTGGCCGACATGACTAGATGCCGAGGCGCACGGAACACTGTTACCTTCCCACCAAAGCAGTACCTATTTATCTACTTGCAATTCCTTGCTTTCGAACTAGTAGGTTGGCAGGAGCTGGGGCCATAGACGGGAGCTCACTCCGTCACGCGGCACTCGGGTCTCGAACTGCCAAACCTCAGGCCTTCCGGTCTGCAGCTCAGCATCTTAACCTTATATTAATGACTCTCCTTACGTAGAAAATTGATGTTTTTCTGCTATTGCTATTTGCTTTTTTTCCTTCCCCCATATTAAATATCAAAAATATTATTTATTTTTTTTAAAGACTCACGGAGCCCTTTGCCCACTTCCCTCTCACCCATCTTTCTGGGTTTTCCTGCCAGCTCCATGGCAGGGGGAACCAGAAATATGTGTTCTCAATGACCATTGAGTACAGGAGTCCCCAACCTTTTCGAGCCTGTGGGCACTACCGGAATTCTGAAACAGAGCCGTAGGCGCAACTACAAAATGGCTGGCACGGGAGGTGGAGGAAGCCACATTTAGGAAGCCCAAGTTCTGGGGAGAAGAGAGGTAATTGAAAAAATTAACCGGGAAAGAGGAATGAGAGAAAATAAAAACAACAATGCCGGCAGCTGCTGTGGAATCAATGCTAATTTAATCTGAGAAGAGAGAGAGAGAAGAGATTGGATTTATACCCCGCCCTTCACTACCCAAAGGTGTCTCAGAGCGGCTTACAAACTCCTTCCCCTTCCCCTCCCCACCACAGACACCCTGTGAGGTAAAAGAAGAAGAAGAGGAGATTGGATTCATACCCCGCCCTTCACTACCCAAAGGTGTCTCAGAGCGGCTTACAAACTCCTTTCCCCCCACCACAGACATCCTGTGAGGTAAAAGAAGAAGAGGAGACTGGATTCATACCCCGCCCTTCACTACCCAAAGGTGTCTCAGAGCGGCTTACAAACTCCTTTCCCTTTCCCTCCCCACCACAGACACCCTGTGAGGTAAAAGAAGAAGAAGAAGAGATTGGATTTATACCCTGCCCTTCACTACCCAAAGGAGTCTCAGAGCGGCTCACAAACTCCTTTCCCTTCTCCTCCCCACAACAGACACCCTGTGAGGCAGGTGGGACTGAGAGAGCTCTTGACAGAAACGGCTCTTTTTCAAGAACAGTTGTGCCAGAACTACAGCTTGCCCAAGGTCATCCAGCCAGGTGCACGTGGAGGAGTGGGGAACCAAACCCAGTTCTCCCAGATTAGAGTCCGTGCACTTAACCACTACACCAAATTGGTAGTGGTTAACTGAACCAAACTGAAGGAGTCTCAGAGCGGCTTACAAACTCCTTTCCCTTCCCCTCCCCACAACAGACACCCTGTGAGGGAGGCGGAGCTGAGAGAGCTCTTTCGAGGACTGCTCCTGAGAGAACAGCTCAGAGAGAACTCGTGACTGACCCAAGCTCATACCAGCGGCTGCATGTGAAGGAGTGGGGAACCAAACCCGGTTCTCCCAGGTTAGAGTCCGTGCTCCTAACCACTATACCAAACTGCACAGCCAATCAGAAGCCATGCTGGGCAAGGGCCCTAGGTGGCCCCACCCACTTTCCAAAATCACTTGGGCACCACGGTGGGGCCCCAGTTTAGTATCTTCCATTTGCATTTGATTGGCCAGTAGCTGCTCCTACCCCAATCTCTAGCCATGCACTGGGTTTTGCACGTGCTCTGAAATTGCATCCATTTACAAAGCTTTAACCATCCTCTGCAATTTACCAAAAAAGAAACGGCTTCAACGACATTGAAAAGATGAAATAAGCCAGAGCAAATGTCTCCGGGAGCGCGGTTTTAATGAGGTGCTTGAGAGAAGTGATGAGCTAGATATTTTAAATTACTGTAAATTAAAGAGCGTATCGAGACACACACAGAAACGCTCCTCCCCCTGGTTTCAGTCTCCGGGCCATCTGCCTATAAGCTGACCAGTCATATACTCCGGCCTCCACCCCTCCACCAATTGTGAAATCTTGCCTAACGTGATGTGTTGCCACCGAATGTGCTTGGGCTGCCCACGCGGCTGTTAACGTTCTCGCCTTGCCATCTGCCGTGCCACAAACAAACTTCTCGATTAGGGAGATGGCCTGAGATAAACTAATCAAAACCCAATCTGCAAGAACTTGATTCGAGCGCGGTGGGCTCAGAGGCAAAACGTTGGCTCCCCCAAACTGGACAGTTGGTATCTACGTGCCCCCCCTTTGTGAACTCTGAAGCGGGTCTCCCGATTTTGGTATTGTAAAGTCAGGGTCGTCGGCGCTATAATCACCAATTTCCCAGCATGGTATAAATATCATGCACTGAAATATCTAGGGTCGCCGGCCTCCACGTGGCACCTGGAAGTCTCCCAGTGTGCCACATTTTGCCCAGTAAGACATGATGAAGGCTTCAGAAAGGAGGCAACACCATTTCTCATTGTCGTCCTTAGTTTTTTTGTTATTTAGCCCTGTTGGCATTGTTGTACATTTGATGTAATTTATTTTGACATCATATACGGTACATATTTTGTATTGCATTGACTTTGCTTTCTAAAGTATTATAATAAAACAAAATACTAGATATTAGTGGTTGCAAGTTGACATCATTTACATATTTTGTATTGCATTGACTTTGCTTTCTAAAGTAGTATAATAAAACAAAATACTAAATATTAGTGGTTGTAAGTTGACATATTTTGTTTTACGTCGACTTTGCGACATTAGTGGTTGTAATTTGACATAATTTACATATTTTGTATTACATTTGCTTTCTAAAGTATTATAATATAACAAAATACTAAATATTAGTGGTTGTAAGTTGACATATTTTGTTTTACGTCGACTTTGCGACATTAGTGGTTGTAATTAGTGTTATAAAAATTCATACTGTATAAGTAATTATATACACAGTGCTGCCGTTTTGTTAATTAACCTGTATACACTGTGGTCCTCTTGTTGCATGGTACAAATATCATGCACTGAAGTATCTAGGGTCGCCAACCTCCAGGTGTCACCTGGAAATATCCTGCTGTTCCAGTTGATCACCAGACCACCAAGATCAGGTCCCCTGGAGAAAATGGCTGCTTTGGAGGGTGGACTCTGTGGCATGAGGTCCCTCCCCTCCCCAAACCCCGCCCTCCCCAGGTTCCATCCCCCAAATCTCCAGGAATTTCCCAACCCAGAGCTGGCAACCCCAGAAATATCAGAGTTAATCAACGATGCAGCTCTCTAATCCAGGGGTCAT
>NW_015177312.1:5252-7424 GCF_001447785.1 Gekko japonicus
CAAAACAGTCCAGTGGCACCTTTAAGACCAGGTTTTATTCAGGTACAAGCTCTCCCTCTTCTGCAAGGACAGATCTGCACATTCCCCCCCCCCCATTAGCTAGCAATCCAAAACAGTCCAGTGGAGCCTGAGCAGTGGGTGTTGCCTTCTGACACACTTCCGGTGATGGCAGGGGGCGTGGCATATGCAAATAAGTTATGCTAACAAGTTATTCTAATAAGCTCCTGCACCTCTTTTTCTACGAAATGACCCCTGCTAATGACGTTCTCTTTTCTAGGGGCTGATTATCACCACCAAAGCCTTTTGTGGCCTACATACCTGCGAGAACAAACGCCTCCATCTTGATATGCTTCGCTCACGGGAGGAAAGCCTTCTGAAGGTTCCACTCTGCAGATGGGTAAGATCGACAGCTACTGTTACTCAGACATTTTCTCTTGAGGTTCCCCACCTGGTGAAATGGCTTTCCTGAGAAGACCCAGGAAGACTCTCCCATGCTTTTACCCTTCCACAGAATGAATAAAATGGAATTGTTCAGGAGGATCTTTTTATAAAGTGAACAGGGTTGTAGTCGTGTGTCTGTCAGGCCGTCAAATTGCTTCTGGCTTAGGGTGACCCTCCAAACCATCCTGTCATTACCAGCTATGCTCAGGTCTTGCTAACGGAGAGCAGCGGCTTCCTGTATAGAGTCAATCCATCTGCCTTGGAATACAAACAGACTAAGACAACGGAGCTAGGCCACAGAGCAAGGGAACAGAGTTAGATCACAGTCCAGTCCAGAGACCAAATACCAGTTTCGCAGCAGTCAGAGTTCATGGGTTGTTCAAGGAAGCAGAGTCAAGGCAGTTCAAGGTCATTGATCAGAAAGGTTCAGGCAGATCCAAAAAGCAGAATCAAGGGTCAGTCCAAAGGTCACAGGAAGTAGTCCAGAATTGTGGTCACAGGGTTGTGACATGTTGCTTCCACAATCTGCAGTTCTCCGGGTCTGATTCATATAGGCATTCCTTAACAAGCCTGATTTGCAGCCATCTGCTGGGAGGTGCTCCTGCACTTACTCAGAACTGCTATCATAAAGCAGCTGGCGCCGAGCCAAGAGGCGAGCACTCCGTCTGCGTGTCCTTAAGTCCTGCTGGAGCTTTTCCCATTGCTGTTCAATTAATGAAGGGGGGGCCTGGTGGGCTACTTTCCTGCAGCTGTGCTTCGTGGGCTACTTCAGAGCTGTGCCTGGGTGGGTCAAGGTCAGCTGCCGGCAATGAATCTTGAGGCTCCTGGATTTCTAATTCACTCACTTTAGCTGGTTCAGAGCTGGCTGCATGTGGCTCCTCGACTCCTGGGGAGTCTTCAGGCACACCATGTCGCACGAGTCAGACGACCCCCCTTCACTATCGCTCGATCCTGAACTGGGTAGGTGTTCCGCCACCTTGTCCCCTTGCCCCTGAGGAACAGCAAGAGCTATTGGGTGTAGTAAATAAGAAGCTGGAGACCAACTGGTGATGAAGGTGCATAGAAAGTTTATATAGATATAATGGTGAATATATACACAGAGATATACAGGCTATCATACAGCATACCGTGCCTTAGCTTGAGAGACTAAGTCTCCACCCAGCTTATCACGCTGATAGCTAATATACTAAACCCAGACAATCACTAACAAGGTGAATTAATTGCCTACTCTAACAATGCCTGATAGACTGCTATCCTGGGGAGTCTTCAGGCAAACCGTGTCGCACGAGTCAGACAACCCCCCTTCGCTATCGCTCGATCCCGAACTGGGTAGGTGTTCCGCCACCTTTTCCCTTGCCCCTGAGGAACAGCAAGAGCCTCAGACCGTGAGGGAGGGAGGAGGTTACTTCACCACCCTCCACTCGCCTCCTTCTGGCTGGGGTCGTCTTCTATCTCTCTGTGCATGACGTTCACCCCAGACCAGGTCATTCTCCTCAGCCCTTGCCTCTGTTCCTCCTTTTATTCCTCCTCCGTGCCACCTGACCTCCCTCGTGATCCTCCCTCCACCCCCTCTTGAAGGCTCCACCCCCCTTCTTAGGTGACGACGCTGGGCCTCGGGCATGGTCCTGCTGCTGCTTCCTTCTCCGGGTGTCTGCCTGGGCTCGGGCCGGGCTCAATGCTCTCCCCAGGGGGCCCTGAGTTGGGGGCGTGCTCTCCGCCAAGGCAGGCTCA
>NW_015177313.1:0-1553 GCF_001447785.1 Gekko japonicus
GGTTTTCAAGGCAAGAGGCATACAGAGGCGGTTTGCCATGTCCTGCTTCTGTGTAGCGACCTCGGACGTCTTATCCAAGTACTTTCAGTTTAGAAAAGAGACGACTAAGGGGGAGGGGGGGCATGATAGACGTTTATAAAGTTAGGCACGGGGTTTATAAAATTATGCATCGATGAAGAGAACTTCTTCTACCTCTCCCAAAATACTAGCATTTGAGAGCATCCAATGAAGCTGATGGGCAGTAGGTTCAGGTCGGATAAAAGGAAACACTGCTTTTACACAGAGTGTGATTAAAATGTGGGATTTGCTGCCAAAGGATGTAGTGATGGCCACAGGAATAAACAGACTTATTCATGGAGAGCGGGTCTATCAGTGGCTACTGGCCATGGTGGCTGAGGGGAACATCTACGCTCAGAGGCACTAAGCTTCTGAATCCCAGAGCCAGAAGGCAACATCAGGGGAAGGCCTTGGCCTCTATGCTTTTGTTGTCGGCCTTTTCGAGGAACTGGTTGGCCCCTGTGTGAGACGGGATGCTGGACTAGACGGACCCTCACTGGTCTGATCCAGCAGAGCTCTTCTGGTGTTCTTATCAGGGGAAGGCCTCGGCCTCTCTGTCCTGTTGTTGGCCCTCCAGAGGAACTGGTTGGCCCCTGTGAGAGACAGGTGCTGGATTAGATGGACTGTCGGTCTGATCCAGCAGGACTCTTCTGAGGTTCTTATCAGGGGAAGGCCTCGGCCTCTCTGCCCTGTTGTTTGCCCTCCAGAGGAACTGGCTGGCCCCTGTGTGAGACGGGATGCTGGACTAGACGGACCCTCACTGGTCTGATCCAGCAGAGCTCTTCTGGTGTTCTTATCAGGGGAAGGCCTCGGCCTCTCTGCCCTGTTGTTTGCCCTCCAGAGGAACTGGCTGGCCCCTGTGTGAGACGGGATGCTGGACTAGACGGACCCTCACTGGTCTGATCCAGCAGGGCTCTTCTGATGTTCTTAGGAAGGCCTAAGAAGAGAGCCAGTTTGGTGTAGTGGTTAAGTGCGTGGACTCTAATCTGGGTGAATCTAACAGGACTGATCAGTTGTAACTTGATCAAACCATTAAAAAAAGAATAAAGGAAATGAGACAGACCAAGCGCAAGGTTGCCAACCTCCACATGGGACCTGCAGATCTCCTTGAATGACAACTGATCTCGAGACTCCAGAGATCAGTTCCCCTGGAGAAAATGGCTGCTTTGGAGGAGGAGGAGAAGATTGGATTGATACCCCACCCTTCACTACCGAAAGGTGTCTCAAAGCAGTTCACAAACTCCTTTCCCTTCCCTTCCCCTCCCCACAACAGACACCCTGTGAGATAAAAAAAGAAGAAGATTGGATTGATACCCCGCACTTCACCACCCAAGGGTGTCTCAGAGCAGCTTACAAACTCCTTTCCCTTCCCCTCCCCACCACAGACACCCTGTGAGGTAGTAGTAGAAGAAGAAGAAGAAGAAGAAGAAGAAGAAGAAGAAGAAGAAGAAGAAGAAGAAGAAGAAGAAGAAGAAGAAGAAGAAGAAGAAGAAGAA
>NW_015177313.1:1582-2107 GCF_001447785.1 Gekko japonicus
GAAGAAGAGGAGGAGGAGGAGGAGGAGGAGGAGATTGGATTCATACTCCACCCTTCACTACCCAAAGGAGTCTCAGAGCGGCTGATAAACTCCTTTCCCTTCCCCTACCCACAGCAGACACCCTGTGAGGTAGGTGGGGCTGAGAGAGCTCTGACAGAAACGGCTCTTTTTCAAGAACAGCTGTGCCAGGACTATGGCTTGGCCAAGGTCATCCAGCAGTTGCAAGTGGAGAAGTGGGGAATCAAACCCGGTTCTCCCAGATTAGAGTCCGCGCACTTAACCACTGCACCAAACTGTCTCTCAGTCCCCGAGGCACTTTAGGTAAAGGTAAAGGTTCCCTCACTCGAAAGCCAGTCGAGTCCGACTCTAGGGTTGCGGTGCTCATCTCCGTTTCAAAGCCGAAGAGCCAGCGCTGTCTGAAGATGTTTCCGTGGTCATGTGGCGTGCATGACTAAACACCAAGGCGCACGGAACTCTGTTACCTTCCCACCGAAGTGGTACCTATTTATCTACTTGCAATCACTG
>NW_015177313.1:5452-7097 GCF_001447785.1 Gekko japonicus
GAGGAGGAAGGAGGAGGAGGAGGAGGAGATTGGATTTGTACCCCGCCCTTCACTCAAAGTCTCAGAGCGGCTTACAAACTCCTTTCCCTTCCCCTCCCCACAACAGACACCCTGTGAGGTCGGTGGGGTTGCGAGAGTTCTTTCCAGAACTGCCCTTGAGAGAACAGCTCTTGTCAGAACTATGGCTAGCCCAAGGTCATCCAGCGGCTGCAAGTGGAGGAGTGGGGAATCAAACCCGGTTCTCCCGGATCAGAGTCCACACACTTAACCACGACACCAAAGTGGCAATAGCCACACATGCAGACATCCTGCTTGGTTTTTCAAACCAACCACTGAATGTGTGAATTGACACCACTGAATGGCACCCCTTAGGTGAGGCCTGGAGATGTCCCAGAATTATAACCGATCCCCAGACAACAGAGATGTGTTGCCCTGGAGGAAACGCTTCGTCTGTGACTCTCTGGCATTATATCCTGAGGAGATCCCTCCCCCTCCAGATCCCACCCTTCCTAGGTTCCATCCCAAACCTCCAGGAATTTCCCAACTAAGAGCTGGCAGCTGGACTCCCTACTTATTACCTCTGAGATCTGCAAGGAGGAACTCCTTGAGGTTAATAGCAGCCACAGAAGACATTTTAAAATCTGTTCTTGCGCGCACAACGCTTACTTTCAGGTAATGCCGTGGAGGTTCTTGTGCTGTGGGGGCAACTGCCATCGAAGCGACTTCTTAAAAACCTGCACCATCTGACCTCCAATGGCCAATCAGACGCCTCACTGGGAAAGAAGCATATTTCAGCCCACCCACTTTTTAAAAAAACTGTTGGCAGATGGCAAGAAAGGTGTCGATGGATACCATGGTGCCTGCGAACACCAAGTTGGGGACCCTTGCGCTATATTAATCTTAGTAGAGCTAGTGTTATTACAAGGCATGTTGCCATTTGCACCGGCTCTGCAGCCTTGCTGATGGACTAGAGTCTGGGAAGCAGGTGTTTATGGCAAGTGGGCTTGCTCATGCAATATTCCATCAAGCCAAGAGGATGATAGGTCTTTGCTCTGGGAGTTGCAAAGTTACGTTTGAGCGCTGTGGCTCCCATTTCAGTTCTGAAAAATAACCTGTGCCTCGACTATCCCAAATCTGGGACATGCTACTTTGGGATCAATCCTCTATGTTGGAAACCTACAGTGGCATAGTATTTCTCCAGCAAATGCCACAAGCAATGTTCCCTCTAAGCTGTAGAGTCTCGTGAGCAAAACGTCTACCCTGTGAGCTACTGGCATTGAAGCTGTGAGCGAGTGACTTGGCTACTGCATACATTAGTTTGCTCTGGAGCCCTCCTTCCTGAGCTAAGACAAAAGTGTGTGAGCAAGAGGCTAAAAAACTGTGAGCTAGCTCACCCTAACTCAGCTTAGAGGGAACACTAGCCACAAGTATCATAATGCCCCTGTATAAATGGTATCATAATGCCCCTGTATAAATCAATGGTGCAACCTCATTTTGAATCCTGTGTACAGTTCAGGTCACCACACCTCTGAAAGGATATTATAGCATTGGGGAAAGTGCGGAAAAGGGCAACTAGAATGATCAAAGGGTTAGAACCCTTTCCCTTTGAAGAAAGGTTAAGCTTGGAGAAATGACAACTGAGGGG
>NW_015177314.1:0-7080 GCF_001447785.1 Gekko japonicus
TTGGAAGGCTTTAAAAGAGGAGTGGACAACTTCAGGGGGGAGGGGGCTATCAGTGGCTACTAACCATGGTGGGTATCTACTCCTTCCAGTACCAGAGGCCGTATGCCTCTTTAAATCAGTGACCGGGGAGCCTGGGCAGGGAGATGCTGTTGCCGTCTTCTTGCTTCTGGGCTTTCTGGAAATACCTGGTTGGCCGCTGGGTGAACAGAATGCTGGACTAGATGGGCCTTTGGTGGGATCCAGCAGGGCTCTTCTGATGTTCCTCCTTAATCAGTTCACAATTCTTATCTAGTCAAGTACCTTGTTTCCTACTGTGGCAAGCCAGATGCTTCCATGAAGGCAACCGTTCACTCCCCTGTTGTTTCAGAGGGTAGCGGTGTTGGTGTGCAGCATAAGAGCTAAATTCTGGTCTGGTGGCAGCTTAGAGACCCACAAGATTTGGGGGGATATGAGCTTTTGAGAAACAAAGCTCCATTTATCAATTGCACTGTTGTTTCAAGTCACCCCACTGAGTGTTGTGTTTCCTCTGTATGTAGAGGCTTGTCCTTAGTCTTCATGGCTGGTAGATGTTGACATGTGAGGACTGGCCAGCAGTTGCGGGGGGCATCTTCTTTCCCTTCACATAAATCCCCCATAGCTTCTCCCCTTTTCCTGCAGCCTTCCCTCCTTCCCGCCCACCCCCAACCTACCTTTAGCTTCCCCTGTGTCTTCAGCTTTCCCTCCTTCCCTCCCCCTGGCAGCCTGTGCTCAGGAAAACCATGGCCCGGTTCAATTGCTTCCAGGGGACGCATTTTCCTCTGTACCCTCTTCCTCACACTATTTCCATTTTCCCTTCTCCTGGCAACCTCTAAATCTTCACCTTTCCAAGCTTCCTTCTCTAATTCCCACCTGCCAACCAGCCTATATTTTATCTGTCTCCTGTCTTCAGGTATACTTATTTATACACCATTGTTCCATCCAAAGCCAAAATAAATGTCACCATGGCACTGAGAGGAAATGAACAGAGAAATGCAGGCTATTCCCCCCCCCCCATCATACAGCAGGCACGTTACACAGAACATACCCAGAGTACAAATGGCAGTTTACTGACACTCGTTTATACTGTTTTATGTATTGGTATTTATTGGGTTGTTTTAATTTACTTTTAGTCTGAGATTTGTATATCATTTTGTTGTTTGCCCTGAGCCCTACTTGTAGGGAAGGGCAGCCTAGCAAATCAAATTTAATAAATAAAACAAAGAAATATTCAGGAAAACTATAGCTTAGTTGTATGGTGCCGAAATTGTACAAAACCATTTTCCTCTGCATCCCTTTCTCCACCCTATTTCCATTTTCCCTCCTCCTGGCAACCTCCATGTTGTCACTTTTCCAACCTTTCTTCTCTACTTCCGACCTACCAACCAACCTATATTTTATCTGCCTCCTGTCTTCAGCTATACTTATTATTGTATTATCTCACTTATACTACACTCTTTTCCACAATGGGGAGGGGGAAACCAAAGCAGCTTACATCATTTTCCTCTTCTCCATTTTATCCTCACAACAAATCTGTGAGCTAAGTTAGCTTGAGAAATCTGTAACAAGCCCAAGGTCACACAGGGAACTTTCACAACAGAGTGGTGCTTCAAGCCTTGGTATTCCAGATCAGAGTGTGAAACTGTAACCACTACACCACACTGTTTTTTGGGGTTGGTTGTTGTTGAATAGTAAGAAGCAGGCAGTTCAGGTGAATTGTGCAAGTTGTGTTGTAACAGGTTACCCGGTGATTGCTCCCAGGCCTGACCCTGATGAGTCCTCCCTAAAAGGCCAGGATATCACTGGAAAAGGCCCTACATCTGCCTTTTACTAACAGAAACCAAGGCTTAAAGGATGGCAATACTATTGTGGATGCCTAGCAACAGCCACTGAGGGCATTCCATTCTTAAAGCTATAGGTGCTGCTGCTCTTATTTTAGGAGGTTGTAACTCCCCATTTTGTTTTACTTTTTAGTTTTCAGATTGTTCTGCAAACCTTGGATTTTTTTCAAGTTTGGATAATGATCTATTTGTTTACATGTATCTTATGTCAATTATAATTGTACCTGATCATTGGAAAGATGCTTGTAAGTGTGTGAGAGCACCATGTGTACAAGTACACTTTTACTAAGAAATTGTTTTTAACACTAGGGGAGGGTACCAATATATGAAACCAAAGACTGAAGCATTTGATGCACAGTTTTAAAATGTTTATAATTTGATTGAAGTTTTGGGGATATAAACAGCTAAGGTTGATAATTCCATATATATAATGTTTTTTCTTTGTCCCCCCAGTCTTTTTGGTTACATAGCCAGAATTCTACCAGATGTTTTCTGGTAGGTTACAGTTCCGTAGCATACATGATTTGGTATTTACCAATGTTGATTTTCATTTGCAGACCAAAGAACAGAGCTGAAGAAGCATGACTCAGCAGGATCTCAGCAGAAGCCACAGAGGAGGTCGCTGGAAGTTGGGAGAGAGACTGTTCATCCCAAGGATGGATATCTGGGCAATATGAAGAAGAGTCCATCTCCACAAAAAATAAAAAGACCAAATGAGGATCCACAATCATCCCATGAGATCTCATTGCAGGAATCTTTGGATACAGTGGTGTGTCACCAAGCAGGATCTCAGCAGAAGCCATGGAGGAAGTCGCTGGAAGTTGGGAGAGAGACTCTTCATCCCAAGGATGGATATCTGGGCAATATGAAGAAGAGTCCATCTCAAAAAAAAATAAAAAGACCAAATGAGGATCCACAATCATCCCATGAGATCTCATTGCAGGAATCTTTGGATACAGTGGTGTGTCACCAAGCAAAGCAGAATGACTCACAAGTGGCAGAGGATTGCTTTGAAGGTTTTCAGTCTGCAGGACAATCAGCAGCCAAAAGCATGCCAGGTGTCAGTGGAGAAGCTCCTGGACCGCAAAGAAATTGTGCTTCATCTGGGACAGAAGAGCATTTCCCCATTGTGGTTGAGCCGTCTGAGCCAAAGGTAAGGATTTTTTTATTTGAATAAAACTGGGCATCCTGTTTATTTGAAGATTTTCTTGTGGCAGAGCTTGGATTGGATTCTGGATCTCCAAGAAACTGTTCCAACGGTCTAACCACTGTACCGTGCTGGCCTGTGGTGCTGGGCTATACTTTGCGCACTTTGGAATTTGTCTTTTGCCTTATATTTGTGACTCCTGTGGGGCTGTTCATTAGGATCAGGTGTTGTGAGATATTTGGATGTGTGGGTGTGTGTCTGCACATGTCTGTTAAAGAGTGTTTAACCCTGTCGACCACACTTTCCCTCTCCTCAGTTCGTGTGTTTCTCCTGTGTGTCGCCCCTTACCAAAGGCATAAGTGCAAGCTTGGAATAAAACTTATCTTTATTATAGAAAAACAGTAGAATTCTATTTCCTAAGCATTAATAGAATACACACAGTAAAATAAACATGCAGCAAAGTTTTACCACCCCATGCAATGCGCGTCGAGAGATCTCTCTGACTGTCTCCTTTCGGAGACAGCTGCTTTCTGTTTGTAACCCACCCCATATTTATACCAGAGATCAAAGTGATCCCTTAATAATTGGATTGCAGTTAACCTTTGACATTTAGAACTTGAAATTGTCATTGGGGAAATGGGTTTTCCTCCCTTGGTCTCATGTAACAAGAGTTCACATTCCATAAAGGTCAATACAGTGCCATGGTTTACTTCAGGTGTTCCCCAATCATGGGAAATGAACTGCTCCGATGTCATCAGAGAGAGATGGATTGGAGTCTGCCAATTTTCCAAATGCTCATATATCTTATTGCCTAGGAAATTGGAGTATTGGCAAGTCCCACATCAGTGATTTTCCTGGGAAATGGAATGTTTTTACATCCTTGCATGTGTGACCAAGAAAGAGATTCTTCTGGGAAACAAAGGCCTTGCAAAGACTCATGGGTTCTGATTCAAACAGGCCAAGGCTGTCTGCTGTAATTGCTGGCAAGGACAGGTACATGAATTTTATGGACATATTTGGTTCATTTTAAACCCAAACCCATATTTATGAAAATTCTTTCCACATGCTCCTTCCTGGTTCGCCTCCTGTTCCTCCTTAGGCAATTTGCTTTGTCCTTTATCCATTTTCCTTCAAGATCTATCAGCACACCTCACAAACACACCTCACACTCCTTCGTTCACTCAACACTCTAATCCATGGGTGCTCAACCACAGAAGGAGTCAGCAGCCCAGCCTTTAGAGTCGCTTTCAGGCCAGGCGTGCCACAATGTCTGCAGGGTCCTCAGTGAAACCCTCGCCTACAGAGTGGGTCATCTTTCAGCCACCAAGACAAGACAAGACAAGATCAACAAAACATTCAATGTACATAAACCTGCTGAGTCCACCCAGCCTGCAGGAACCACCTGCTTAGAAAGGGATGAGAGAAGAACAAGACTGCTCGTTCACAACACTCTCATCTTTTAGGAGAGTACTAAATTCCTGTTGGGACCCTCCCCAACCTTAGTCTCTCCTGGATCACCTAGGCTGAATACAAGGGACCCACCCCCAGCTACTCACCTAGGCCAGTGCGCACCGACTTAAGTGACATGTCAGCAGGGGTCGTTTTGGAGAAAAAAAAGCTAGGGGAACTCATTAGTATAACTCATTAGCGTATGCCACACCCCCTGACATCAGAGGCCCGGTGGTGGACCTGCAAGGCAGGCAGGGGTGGGGAGAGGCGGGGAGGAAGCAACTTACCCTCCCTCTTCTCCTGCCTCCTCCTGGCTGAATGAGGGCCAGAAGCGGGGTGGCTGGAAGCGGAAGGCTGGAAGCAGGGGCGAGGCTTCGTCGTGTGCCCCGCCCCCCGCACCTCACCCGAGGGAACTGCGTTCCCCCGCGATCCCCCCCGAAATGACCTCTGCATGTCAGGACTCTAAACCCTGGACCCACCCAAGGTGTTGGAGCTCCATATTTCTCGAATAATGTTCACCCTGAGTCTCTTCTGGATGTCCTGTCACCCCAGGTCAGGGCCAGCTCCCAAGAGAACCGCTGAATTTGCAGTGGGGTGCACCCGTTCCATTGGGGGCAGCATCCCCGCTGGGTGGCCGACAGGAAAATCCCACTTCTGACACCAGATTGCTAGAGACAAAAATTTCTCTAAATAATAATGAGACCAAGTCAAGAGTGAAGGTTGCGGCTCTTTTACTGGTAAACAGAGGGAGCAAAGCCTCGGAGTTCGCTCAAATACTGGTTAAACACCATTTTATAAGGCATTCACATAATTACATGCAAAAACAAAACCCTATCACCGATCACCAAGTATCCCCCTCTTTAGCCTATTGATCAAAAGAAGAAGGAGAAGAGGAGATGGATTTATACCCTGCCCTTCACTACCCTAAGGAGTCTCAGAGTGGCTTACAAACTTCTCCTCCCCACAACAGACACCCTGTGAGGTAAGGTGGGGCTGAGAGAGCTCTTGACAGAAACTGCTCTTTTTCAAGAACAGCTGTGCCAGAACTATGGCTTGCCCAGGGTCATCCAGCAGGGGCAAGTGGAGGAGTGGGGAATCAAACCCAGTTCTCCCAGATTAGAGTTTGCGCACTTAACCACTACACCAACCAGGAGTTACAATCTGGTTGATATGCCTACAGCTCCTCCCCTGTTTGCTTACATTATGTAAATTACAAAAAATTGGAAAGCTTGCTCCCACGTCTTCCAATTTTCTGCAAGATTACCAGTAAACGTAAGTGGAGGCGGAGGCCGGAATAGTCCATTCTTCTGACACCATGTAGTGTTCTGCAGCGATATGCCTCCTCTGGTGAACAACAACACCCAGTCGTTGTTTATACACCAGCTTTATTCAGTAGAAGAAGACGCCAAGAATGGAGAGCAAAGAACAACATCACAGGGCCGGAGAGTAGACTGACCCTCCCCATTCTATCAGGTTAAATACATCACCATAGAATGGAAAGCCACCCACTTAAAGATACATACACATCACAATAGCCGCCTATTTCATGGGTTCAGATCCTTTAGACGTCAGAGGCTTCATTTCTTCATAAATGGGCTGTTCCACGACTGCAGCCCCGTCTGTCTCCACGGGATTCATTTCCTCATAAACCGGCTCTTCCATGGCGCTGGGGAACCAGCAACAGCAGAAGCAGGCAGTGTGGAGGACGGTTGGTGCCTCTCCCATTTTTAAAGAGCAGGTCCCATGCTCATTGGTGCATTTAAATGTTGCCGGGATACACCCTGTGATGAAGGAGGGACACCACCTCATGGACATTGGGCCAAAAACAAAGTAATGATCTCCCTGTCCTACCTTGCAGGCTTGGCGTTGGGAGAAAAAAATGGTGTTGGGAGAAAAAAAAACTGCTCCCACATCCCCCCCCATCCAAAACTGCCCCCCACCCCTCATAGAGGCTCCCCGAGGAACCCCCACTCTTCTATCTTTTTTCTCTTTTATTTCCTTAAGATTTCATGCCCTATGTATGTGCTGCTTTGGTGGGGACTGTTTTGTGTGTCTCCTGCTTGATTTGGGGGAAAAGGTGCAAAGAACATTTCCTGCAAAGCAGTTTTTTTTCCAGGCTCCCCAGGAGATTTCCAGGCAAACACGTGTTCCTCTGTGTTGACAGAATGAAAAAAAAAAAGGCTTGCAAAGGGGAGGGTGGAAACCATCTGACAGTCTGCGGTGGGGGTGGGGGTGGGGGGGTACTAAAAGGAAGGACAGGATTACCCATTGGAAACAATGGGAGACGCTGGAAGGTCCATTTGAAATTAGGGGGGCCAGGAATGCTTGCATGGGCTCCATTGGAAAACATTAGAGTACAAGTAGAGTTGCAATAAAAATGCAAAATGGATTTTCCATTAGGGTCTCTGGGCCCAAATACACTACTCTGGGGATGGAATGAGAGACCACGGAGTGGAATGACGGCCCCAGGGTTTTCCAGGAGTGTTCTGGAACTGGAATGACAGGGTCAAGAGTGGAATGACGGCCCCAGGGTGTACCAGGAGTGTTCTGGAACTGGAATGACAGGGTACCGTAGCATAGGTTGTTCCTGTATGAAGTAGATGGTGTAATTTCTGGTAGGAACCTGGA
>NW_015177315.1:0-846 GCF_001447785.1 Gekko japonicus
TTTGCTTTTTTCAAGCATAGAGAACTATAATATCTGCTTCCCACGTGCAGCTACATAAAATGCAGAAGATTGAAGAACTTGACCCAAAGGGTGACAGCTGCTGGGGATACCAGTGCTCAGCTGTAGGAAATCTACTCTCTTACAAGAGCGCTGTGGAAGTAATTATGGAAGCAATAATGGATGGGCTGCAGTGAGATGCAAGAAAACAGTCCCACGGTGGAGGGAAGCCTTCTGGTGAGATCATAAACCACAAAGACCAAGAACGGCTCATGATGTCAGCAGATTCCCTAGATGGAATGAATTCGTTTTCTCAAATCATTTGTTATCCCTCGTTATTGCCGGGCTTTCCTTTCAATGGGCTTCCCGGTCTTGAATGATATATTATTGACCTAAAACTGTCGCGCTTTCGAGGTTTTCCAAGCTCCAGCGGCCCGACGGCTGCGTCCAAATGTCCTCTCCCTCTACCAAGAAGTGCTGGCAAAACTAATTTTGCTCGGGACAAACGGACTGGCCCCCAAGGTTATGGTTACCGGCCATCTATGTGGCTGTCCCACGATTCATACGTGCACATTAACCCGTGCCAAAACTAAACCATGTACCTATTTGAGAGGGCCAATGTAGTACAGGGGTTGGAGCACCAGGCTAAGGTCCAGAAAAGCTGGGTTCAAACCCCACACGCCATCAACTTACCCTCCCCTTGCAGTGCCATTGTGACCATAAAAACAGAGGAACGAACAATTCATTTGCAAGACCTCGACTTCTTGGGAGAAAGGGTGGGGAAGAAGAAGAGGAGGAGGAGAAGGAGGAAGAAGAAGAGGAGGAGGAAGAAGAAGAGGAGGAGGAAGA
>NW_015177315.1:1122-1747 GCF_001447785.1 Gekko japonicus
AGGAGGAGGAGGAGGAGGAGGAGGAGGTGGGATTTACAACCTGCCCTTCACTCGGAGTCTCAGAGCAGCTTACAAACTCCAAGGTCATCCAGCAGCTGCAAGTGGAGGAGTGGGGAATCAAACCTGGTTCTCCCAGATTAGGGTCCACACACCAGTATGGGGCCACCACCAAGAAAGCTCTGGCCCTGGTTACAGCTAACTTAGCGCCCTTGGGACCTGGAAGTTCCAATCCGTTCTGTGACCCTGACCGAAATCGTTTTCTTGGGGGTCGGAGGGAGGCACTCATGACTCACACACGGGTCACCTCTGCATTCGATAACCAGCCTTGCAAAGTTTCTCTGTCGAACATCAGCCGCTTTTAAAACCCCGCCCCGCCCCCCCAGTCTACTCTTGACTGTAAAAGCTTCTGAGCTTCTCTGGGGCATCTTTAAGAAGCTAAAGGCTTATGGAGGTCCCAGATGTGACATTCCGCTTGGCCTACGGCTGACCGGTCTCCTGCCAAAAGCTCTTTCTGCTCCAGCTTTTATTAGCGGACATGGCGTTCTTCAGAAAACGCTTTTTTTTTTTTTACAGCCTCATGTTGGAGTTTATGAGATTATTCTATCGGGGCGAAAGCAAAACGGGG
>NW_015177315.1:6065-7062 GCF_001447785.1 Gekko japonicus
CTCCTCCACATGCAGCTGCTGGTGTGGCCTTGGGTCAGTCCCAAGTTCTCTCAGAGCTGTTCTTTCAAGGGCAGTTCTGGAAAGAGCCCTCTCAGCCCCACCTACCTCACAGGGTGTCTGTTGTGGGGAGAGGAAGGGGAGGATATGGTAAGCCACACTAAGACTCCTTCGGGTAGTGAGGGCGGGATTTAAATCCAATCTCTTCTCTTCTTCTTCTATTTTTCTTGGGTGCTGCAACCAGGAGTGCACACAGACCTTTCCTCTGGAGCAGGCAGCCATTTTGACCATGTGCTCACTGGGGGAGCTGAAGGGAACTTCAAGGTAATTGAGACTTTATAGAGAACTAGAACATCTGAACTAAGGAGCCTGCCCTATATTTTAACAGCGATAGGGCATGTATAGAGAAAGGGACAGAGGATTTGCATTTTTATTTATTACTTATTTATTTATCCAATTTATACCCCGCCCTCCCAGCCAAGGCCGGCACAGGGCAGCTTACACAGAATAAGACATATACATTACATTTAAAACAGTTTTAAAACCAACAAAAACCATCTGACGTAATAAAGTGCTAGTAACCATTATGTTATGTTTTTACCCATTTCTTTTGTGCTTCTTGCTCAAGTTGGTGCTGTGCTAAAAGTATGCTTGTAAACATTGTCTTTTTAATAAACACTTTATAACTTTTGATGCTGGGAGTGGTTCTCTGTACCACGTAGACCTCCACCGTCTCAAACACACTATCTGAAGAGGGGGCAGAGGGAAGGCAGGCAGTTGGCGAGTGGCTATTCCTCCAGGGGCATCCAAGGCAGTAATCTGTCCCTGTGGTGACCAGACGATGGGCAGCGGGAGACATGGAGGCAAGGCCTCTGAAACTGGAAGGGAAGCTGGAAGTCCTGATCCTCCCAGTGGGAAATCCCAACAACGATCAGGTGGCGGCGGTGGGCTATTTGAGGGTGGAAGAATAACCCCTCCAGGGAGCTGGGAACCCCTAGGA
>NW_015177316.1:0-2095 GCF_001447785.1 Gekko japonicus
CTGCACTGGTGAACCTCCTGGTGACACCTCAGTTTTGGTCTCTGCGTGACAAAAAGTGTAGGACTGGATGGGCCATTGGCCTGATCCAACATGGCTCCTACTCCTTCTCCTACTCTTCTTCTTCTTCTTCTTCTTCTTCTTCTTCTTCTTCTTCTTCTTCTTCTTCTTCTTCTTCTCTTCTTCTTCTTCTTCTTCTTCTTCTTCTTCTTCTTCTTCTTCTTTCTTCTTCTTCTATCATTTCAGGCCACCCTTACCTGCAAGCTGGGCTCAGGGGGGCTTACAATTATGAGACCACCAAAGAAGTCCAGGGTTGCTACTCAGGGGCAGGCAATGGCAAACCACCTCTGCTTGCCTCTTGTCTTGGAAACCCCATAGGGTCACCATAAGTTGGCAGGGTCTTGACAGCACTATCTGGAAGATGGTACCATAGAGTTTTCAGGCTGATTGCTAGAGCGTCAGCCGGCGATGTGCCCAACGTGATGACGTCACTTTCGGGCGATGTCATTGCGCCGGGTCCGTCGGCCCGAAACGGGCACTTTGGGGGCGGGGGTAAACCCCCACCCCGGGTGACTTTACAGCCCTACCTTTTACAGTTCTGCAGGGCCTGCAAAACAGAGCTCTTCCACCAGGCCTTCAAGTAGGGGGCCGCCCAAAGAAACCGAGACCCTGGCCCCAAACGAACACCATCTTCAACACGTTAACGCCAGACCTAAATTACCATCACCGTTAACATGTCACAGTCAGGTGCTGCTAATGTCTGCCGTCACCTGCACTTTATGCTGTGTTTTAAGAGTGTAGTGTTGTGCTTTTGTTTAATCTGGTGTTTTAATGTTTAATATGTTTTATGTAGGAGCTGCGGTGGCTCAAGTGGTTAAGACGCTGAACTGCAGGCTGTGGAAGATCAGTAGTTCAGCAGTTCAAGACCCGGGTGCCGCAAGACGGAGTGAGCTCCCGTCTCTAGTTCCAGCTCCTGCCAACCTAGCAGTTCGAAAGCAAGAAATTGCAAGTAGATAAATAGGTACCACTTTGGTGGGAAGGGAACAGCGTTCCGTGCGCCTTGCTGTTTAGTCATGCCGGCCACATGACCACGGAAACGTCTTCAGACAGCGCTGGCTCTTCAGCTTTGAAACGGAGATGAGCACCGCAACCCTAGAGTCGGATTCGACTGGCTTTCGAGCAAGGGAACCTTTACCTTTACCTATGTTTTATGTAAGCCGCCCTGAGCTTGCCGGGGCAGGGAGGGTGGGATATAAATTAAGTGAATAGATAATAAATAATCATTCCATGCAGACCACGCTCCAAAGCTGCCATTCCCTCTAGGGTGAATTCTATGTGTGAATCACTCATTGGGTGAAGAAGGACTTATCATAGAATCATAGAATATTAGAGTTGGAAGGGACCTTGCAGATCATCTAATCCAACCATCTGCACTCTTCAGGAGCACAGCCGAAAGACAGCCCTACAACATACCCGAAAGATGGCCGTCCAGCCTCCGCTTGAAAACATCCAGCAAAGGAGCATCCACCACTCCCTGAGGCAGACTGTTCCACTGCTCAACCACTCTCACAGTCAGGAAGTTTCTCCTGATATTTAGCCGGTAACGACTCCCTTGTCATTTCCACCCGTTAGATCTAGTCTTGCAATCCGTAGCAAGAGAGGATAGATCTGCTCCATCTTCTATCCTTTTATCGGTTCTAACCCGACTGCTCAGCAATTTCATGGAGTGCCCACAGGTTCTTGTCTTGTGAGAAAGGGAGAAAAGGACTTCTTTCTTGACCTGCTCTATCCCATGCCGCCCCCCTGCAAGCACCAAGATTACAGAGCATCCCTTGTCCCAGCCTGTGAGTTCCTATCTATTTGTTGGGAATACCATTGCTTTGACCATGCGGACTTTTGTTGGCAGGGAGATGTCTCTACTTTTTATCATGCTGTTTAGGTGCACCATCGCTTTCCTCCCAAGGAGCAGGCGTCTTTTAATTTCATGGCTGCTGTCACAGTCTGCGGTGATCTGGGATCCCAGGAACGTGAAGTCTGTCACGACTTCCACGACTTCCCCTTTTATTTGCCAAGGAGTGATGGGGCCGGATGCCATGAT
>NW_015177316.1:4367-7011 GCF_001447785.1 Gekko japonicus
CAGGAAATGACCCCTGGATTCTCCAGGCAACAGAGGTGAGTCCCCCTGGATAAAATGGCTGCTTTGGAGGGTGGACTTGATGGCATCATACCCTGCCAATCGCCTCCCCCTCCCTAAACTTCACCCTCTCCAGACTCCTCCCCCCAAATCTCCAGGAATTTCCCAACCCAGAGCTGGCAACTCTAAATCGGTCAATTCGGTCCCATTCTAAATGGAGTCCAGATTAGCTCGTTGAGACCAAGCCCCTTCCGAGCCAAGCTGACCATTGCCAACTAGGGATTGCCAACTGGCCCGGAGCAACATGTCCTTTGGTAGGAGCTCGATATTCGGAAACGGACGGCTGACGCTTTCTGTGGCACAGAGCGAAATAGCATCGCCTCGTAAATGAAATGCTCATTAAGGCTCAATTAAAAGGACAGGACATTTTGCTCCGGGCCAGTTGGCAACTCCGTTAAGGCCAGCTTTTCAGCTACCTTTAATATCAGCTTGATTATCAGGAGTGATCAGGTGACGTGATTCAGCTCCAGGCCGTGGAGAAGCTGCAGCTGCCCCGTTCTGCATCTTAAACTTCGGTTAAAGAGACAGGACTCTTTGGCCAGGTGGCCAGCTTAGCTGAGCCCCGTCGAGTTAGGGATGCCAGCCTCCAGGTGGGACCTAGGGATCCCCCCAAAATTTCAACCGCACCTGGAGGATTGTGGCCAGTTCTGGAGGCCTCCCTTCCTAAAGGATGTGGACAGAATGGAGCGGGTGCCAAGGAGAGCGGTGAGGATGATCAAGGGCCTGGAGACCACCAAACCCTGTGAGGAAAGGCCAGGCCTGTAGCTACCACGGGGCCCATGGGGCCCAGCCTCCCCATGGTTTTTATGGGCCCCTCCCCAATCCTCAGCTTTTCTCCCCCCCCCCCGCGCCACCCTCAGGAAAAACCAGCCAGTGACTCGGTGCCGCCTGCTGCTGCTCCTGGGTGCCTGCCTCCCTCATTCCCTGCCATGGCTGGCTGGGCTCCCGCAAGGAGGAAGAGGAGGAGGCACCTGCACCCTGCTTTCTCCTTTCCTTCCAGAATGCCTCCACTGGTCCGAGAGGCGACCCTTCCCCCAGAAACATTCCCGAGGAAGAGAGAAAGTGCGTGGGGACCAGCCCGGAGGGAAAGCAGCAGGCAGCAGAAACCGCGGCGGCTTGTTTCGGAGGGTCGAAAATCCTCCTGATCTTTCTTCGGGATCACAACCGGGAAGGCAAAGCTTCCCTCCCGATCCCACCCACCCACCTACTCCGGTCTCCAAAGAGCCAGCAGAGATGGGCTGGTCTGTTCAGCCAAGGTCAATTTCAACACCCGGCTCTGGTCAGTTTCACTTCTCTTGCTTCTCCTAGGAGCAACGGGCAACGAAGTTTTCTCCGTTCCCGAAGGGAGACTGGGATTCGAGATCCCCAGTAACCAAACGCGGCGCTGCTTGAGATCCCGACTGCATCCGACAAAGGGGGCTCACGCCTTCGGAGTTCCACCAATTAAATCAAAGTTGGGCAGTACATACCCTGCACTTTCGCAAAATACAGCTGTCGTTGGCTATTGACAGTGAAAAGTAATATCAGATCCCAGGTGATTTAGGGCGGACACCATAGGGTTCTCAAGGCAAGAGATGTTCAGAAATGGTCTGCCATTGCCTGCCTCTGCGTAGCAACCCTGGGCTTCCTTGGTGGTCTCCCATCCAAATGCTAACCAGAACCAACTCTGTTTGGCTTCCAGCAGGGCTCTTCTGATGTTCTTATGAAGGCCTCAGTCTCTCTGCCCTGTTGTTGGCCCTCCAGAGGAACTGGTTGGCCCCTGTGTGAGACAGGATGCTGGACTAGATTGACCACTGCTCTCATGCAGCAGGGCACTTCTGATGTTTTTATGAAGACTTTGGCCTCCATGCCCTGTTGTTGGCTGTCTAAGGGACTTGGTTGGCCACTGTGTGAGACAGCATACTGGACTAGGTGGACCAGTGGTCTGATCCAGCAGGGCTCTTCTGATGGTCTTATGAAGGCCTCGATCTCTCTACCCTGTTGTTGGCCCTCCAGAGGAACTGGTTGGCCCCTGTGTGAGACAGGATGCTGGACTAGATGGACCACTGGTCTGATCCTCCACAGCTCTTCTGATGTTTTTATGAAGACTTTGGCCTCCATGCCCTGTTGTTGGCTGTCTAAGGGACTTGGTTGGCCACTGTGTGAGACAGCATACTGGACTAGGTGGACCAGTGGTCTGATCCAGCAGGGCTCTTCATATGTTTTTAAAGACTTTACTGTAACCTCCACATGTAAAAGCTGCATATGTTGGAATGTCGTTTTCTTGGGGTTCACAGCGGGGGCAGCTGTGCCCTTCTTGTGATGTTTGTTGGCTTCTCAAAAACATCTGGTTGGCCACTGTGGAAAATGGAATGCTGAACTAAATGGGTGTCAAGGTCATAGCTTGCCTAGGGCACCAAATAACTTTGGGCCAGCCCAGGACGGGTCACCACACCAAATCAATTTGGATTTGTGGGTCACCAGACAGAAAAGTGTGGGAACCACTGGTCTATCGCAATGATTATTTTAGGGAATATGACTGCCTCGTAACTGCACTTACAACATGGTTTATAGGATAGCTTAGCTTTTGTAGTTTGATGTTCACGTT
>NW_015177317.1:0-1703 GCF_001447785.1 Gekko japonicus
GTGGGCAAGCATTTCTCATCTTCCACAGCACTTCTCATCTTCTACTTTTAGTGTGTTGTTCCTCATCCACTGGAGCACATCATCTAAGCACCTTGTGAAAGCTTTTAAACATGACGAAAAGTTGGGTATTAGCCTACAGATGACAACCTAGTTGAAAGCTACAGTCAATCTGCCCTGTGTAGTTGAAGGACGATGCTAGGGTTAACACAGGACCTTGCAGAACATTCCTGTCCAGCAATAACTTTCTGAGCCTAGTCCTGAAGAAAGGACCTGAGCCAGTGTTCCCCACCTCCCGACCCTGTGCTGTCAGCATCTCCGCAGGATTGGACGGTGGACAGTATCAAAAGGTCAAAAGAGAGAAGCATTCCCTTTGCTGGCCAGAAGATGGAGTTGATCCACCTGTGCCACCACCATGTCTGAAGCTGGACTGAAAAGGGTCAAGGACAGGAATAATCAAGGAACCCATAGGGTTGTTCTGCTATAACCTACTCTACCACTTTCCTTACAAAGGCCAAGTTGGAAATTGCTGATTGCTGGTCAGACGCCCCTTAACTAATGGCAGTTTCTTTAGAAAGGGATGACCAGACAGCCAGGGGGGAAAAACCTCCGCTAAGGAACCACTGATGCCAGAGGCGATTCACACACTTTCATTGGGAAATAGATCAAGATGGGTAGCTCTGTTAATCTGTTGGTAGAAATAGAAAAGAGCAAGAGTCCAGTAGCACCTTAAAAACTAACAAAATTTGTGGTAAGGTAGGAGCTTTTGTGAGTCACTGCTCACTTCATATGAGATATCTAAAATTCTGGACTCTATTATTGAGCTTAGAGACCAACCTCCCCAACCTTCATGGCAGCAGAGCTGACACTTCATCAGAAAAGATTTCAACAGCCAGGATAGGTAAGAATCTAACTTACGTATGGTGGCCTGTGAATAACGGTAGAGGAGAGGAGACTGAACTGAACCATTAAAGGACCAAATGGTTCTTCAGACGCCTCTAGGTGGATCACATCTAAGTTGGATCACATCTGGGAGATTTTGTTAGCAAAGACTTGTGGGGAGCTGGATCCCTCTTACTTTGAAACTCCACCATTAGTGTCTGTTCTGGCAGCTGAAGGGGTTTTGGTGCCTCAAGCAAGCGCCCTCCTCCTGTGCCACTCTGCCAGATGCAAAAAAGTCTGCAGAAGCAACAGCCTTGTACCTGAGACAAGCAACATGTGCCCAGATGTGTCGGGGGGTAAACTTCCTTGCATGCTTCCTGCCGGAGAATGAGAGCCTAGTCCGTCACCTTTCTTCTCAAGTGACCTGGCAGTATGCAATATCAAGGCTGAAGCAGAGGAGTCACTGAGAGTCATGACACACACACTGAGAGTCATGACACACAGACGCTGGACAATCTGGCCATGCTGATCCATGTTTCTGTAACTTTGCTGTTGGGTTGGGCTTCCTGGAAGACAACCAGGAACGTGCAGCTGGTTCAGAATGCGGCAGCCCAATTATTGTCAGGGTCTAGCTGGGGGGACTATAGCTCTCCTACCCCAAAACAACAATATTGGCTGCCAGGTGGTTTCTGGGTTCAATTCAAGGTGCTTGTTGTGACATGTAAAGCCCTTCACAGCCTAGCAATGCTCCCTTTAAGCTGTAGAGTCCTGTGAGCAAACATTCTACTTTGTGAGCTACTGGCATTGAAGTTGTGGGCAGCTGA
>NW_015177317.1:2006-2219 GCF_001447785.1 Gekko japonicus
GGAAAGAGCGACTTTTGTTCTGGATGAGGCCCATGAGGGTGCCAGTTCAAGTTTCCTGGTAGCACTTGGAGTCCAAGCTAAAGTGACTGAATTCCAGAGAGCTTTTGGAAGGCCTTGACTGCCTCCATCCCAATTGTTGCTGCTCTCACATGTTCTGTTGTTTTTCAGTTACCCTGTGTTGTTTTTGTGGGCTCAAAATGTGGGTCATAATAT
>NW_015177317.1:3294-7030 GCF_001447785.1 Gekko japonicus
AATACATAGGCACGATCTTGTCTCTCTAAACGTACGTTTCCTCCCACTGTCACCCCAGGGTCGGCCCTGCTTAGCTTCCAAGATCTGGCGAGATTGAGCCCAAAGAAGTAATCTTGAACAGCAGCCGGGGACATCCAGTCCAGACTGGATAAATGATTGACGTTTTTTAAGTTTGTACGAGGTAATCTGATATGCCCTCCTCATCTTTTCTAAAGCAAGGTAAGAAGACCAAACTAAACTCTTAATCTCTATTAAAAGCAAATAAATGTTTCTGAAAGTCTTCCAGTTAGCTGTCAAAGAGAAAAGGAAAACCTTATGCAACAGGTGAACCTAGTATGCAAACACCTTGTGGAGGCTTTTAACTGTGATATAAAAAGTGCTGTTAGCCTATGGATGAAAACTTAGTTGAAAGCTGCAAACCAGCGGCCTTGTGTAACTGAAGGACGACGGTGAGGTTAACACAAGACCCTAAAGAACTGCGCTTAACACATCTCAACAAGTAGGCTCTTCCTGTCCAACAATCACTTTTTTAAAATAAATATATTTATTGAGTTTTTATGCATAATAGACAAACAAACACATAAACAAACCACAATTTTTCCTCAATACATCACATTGATTTAGCAATTTGGTTATTCCATACTTTGCATATTTTCTCTACCCTTTTGCTAACCAACTCATTTTATAACACAAAGTCCTGTTATTCACAACTACCTTTTACTTGTCTTCTCTATTCACTCGCTAATCATCCTTCATTTAATTATGTAACAAGACTGTATTTTCCTACATCATATCGTTTAATTAATTTTACTCTGCAGTATCATATCTCTTACCAAAGATCCTACAACAGCCCTTAGGTTTCAACATCAACATACTGTTACCTGCACTTACTTACTTTTTCCCTTACTATATATAACAAAGTAACCAAAATAAACAAAACCATAAATTACTATAACCTACATATCACAGTTTACCTGTTGTAAATTATCTTTCACACATTTATACAATGCAGCCCTAAAACTTCAGACCACAATACAGATAAAAAAAGAACCTACAAACCAAAAAAACCCTGGAATGATTGACTAGCCACTTTTACTCCCTCTTGTTCCTTTCTTCTATGTTTCTTAGATTTTTACATTTCTATAATTTCATTTATTCCTAGACCTAAATATCACCACCAGAAATAAATAGTATACCAAAATAACAGGCCATTTGATCATAAATTTAACTCATTCTACTTTTGCCAGCAAAGAATTCCATTTCAATTAATTTACAAATACCCAAATAGCAAACAATTTCATCATAATTAATACTCATTCTACTTTTGCCAGCAAAGGTACCATTTCAATTTTTTACAACATAACCACTAACACAGAATAAATTATATTCTTGCAGATCGCAAGTAGAAGAAAAAAAAAACAAAACCCTAAATTACAAACACCTACAGATACTACCTTTTCTCTTCCACACATATATACCTTGCACCCATATAGCTTTAGACCACATTATTGAAAGAAAAAAAGAACAAACCAAGAAACCTACAATTGTTAATCTACCTCTAATAAATATTTCCACCTTGTTCCTCTATATTTCTTGAAGTTTTAAATTTCTATAGTTTCCATTTAACCTCAAACATATTTATTTATTTATTTTGCGATTTCTATCCCGCCCTACCCAGTGGCTCAGGGCGGCTAACAACAATGTTTAAAATAGTGAAACAATAAAACAATTTTACATATGCAATAAAACTGGTGCTTCAAATCTATACAAATCTATACATTATACAAGATGCTCAGCGACTCATATTTGCGGCCCACGATCTTAATAGTGGGAACGCCCCAACGCAATCAAACTAATCCACCTCCGTGGAATCTGGTAGGTGGATGGTACATTGGAGGTGGTATAGCGATGGTGGTGGCGGCGGCTCCTACCCAAAGGCCTGGTGGAAGAGCTCCGACTTGCAGACCCTGCGGAACTGCACTAGGTCCCGCAGGGCCCGGATCTCCTCCGGGAGCTCATTCCACCAGGAAGGAGTCGCCACCGAAAACGCCCTAGATCGAGTATGGGCCAACCTCACAGCTCGGGGGGCTGGAACTTCCAGACGATGGAGCATCCCCGATCTCAGTACTCTTGAGGGAACATACGGGAAGAGACGGTCCCTTAGATAGGCAGGACCCTGGCCATTCAGGGCTTTAAAGTTGAGCACCAACACTTTGAAGCGGATCCGGTATGCTATAGGCAGCCAGTGCAGCACTTGCAGCACAGGCCGGATGTGGTTTCGCCTGGAAAGACCCATCAACAGCCTGGCTGCAGCATTCTGCACTAGCTGCAGCTTCCAGATTTGCGACAGAGGCAGCCCCAAGTAGAGAGCGTTACAGAGGTAACATCACCAACTATCATTAATATAACAAAGTATCAAACTATTTAATCATAAGCACTCTTTTACCAACAGTAAGTACTATTTCAGTTTGATTTAGTGCAGGACAGTTAAAGCAGGATAAATTATTTTCTTACATCTCACACGTCTCTCCTCCTATCACCAGTACTTTATACCTTACATTCAGCTACTCCAGGTTACAAGACGACCAGCAATTTTTAGGCTATAAATAATAGTAACAACCAACACAATAATCCTATATTCCAGTTCTTTTCTCTCCCGATTTTCCCCATCTTCTTCTATGTGGCGCAGGTCTCTGTACTCTTACAATTTCCTTTCCAAAAAGTCTCTTGCACCATCCTTTACCTTTTTCCTTGGTTGTTTAAATACTTTAAATGTCTTTAAAGCTTTCCTTAATCTTTTGCCATATTTTGGTTTCTGTTTCCCTCTCCAAGAAAGTTTTAAGAAACATTTTCTCCTTACTCCTGCTTTCAGCTTCCGGGTTTTTTTATTCTCCAGCACACGTTTGTGAGGTTCTACTTCTTGTATCTCAATATTTGTCAACACCATCTGAGTATCGTAAGTCTCTCTCTCTCTTGCTCCTGCTCTTGTTCCTGTTCTTCCCCCCCTTCTTTGCATTTCTTGCGTTGTTTCATTCTTATCTTTCCCTTCTAGGGGTGTACTCTGTGAGTTTCTGAGCACATTCTCGCAGGCTACTTTAAGTACATGTTTCATCCCTTTAATCAAAAAGTTCTGAAACTGTTCCAGTGTAAGGTCGGAGATTTTGGTATCTTCATTTATCTCCTCTTTGGTCTCCACCTCTTCCATTTTTTTAACTCTTAACTGCACAGCTTCTGAAGGATAATGCTGCTTTCCTCAAGAGACAAGCAAAAAAATTTTCCCCTTACCCCTCTTCAATCTCTTCCATCTCCGTTCCCCCGACAATTTTTCCCAGCCGTTTTCTCCATAGAAGGGGCAATATCTACAACGGGGTATGGTACACAAATTCTCTTTTTCCTTTTCAATGTGATGCACCACTTTGTCCCCCCCAAAAATTTAAAGTTAAAAAGTCCGGATGGCCGCGTCTAAGGAGAGCATGGCAGCCATGTTCTTCTCCTTCTGTCGCTCCCGTTTTGGGGCAATTCTGGTCACCCCCCTGCTTTGCCTGTTATGGGGGGGCCAGAAAGACGCCCCCAACTCCACCCCTCTCTCCAGGAAGGGTGTGCGCGGTCTCCTGGGCCCCCGGGAGCCTCGCAAAAGAACGACAGTGGATCGGGCAGCTCTGCAGAGCGTCTACCCGTCGTCGCGCCGTACTGGAAGTCAAATATAGTCCTGTCCAACAATCACTTTCTGAGCCCA
>NW_015177318.1:0-698 GCF_001447785.1 Gekko japonicus
TCTTCCTTTGCAATCCCCATGATGGGGGCCAGCATAGCTTAGTTGCAACAATTCCCCCCCCCATCCCCTGCTGTCTCTGAGAGAGGCACTGGAGAAAAAGAGATGTCAATCAGATTAATAGGGTTGGTCAGAAGAACATTTGTAATTGATTTTTTTCCCTTCTTTACACAAAGTGTGATTATAATGTAGAATTCACCAACAGAGGATGTAGTGATGGCCACAGGAATAGATAGGTTTAAAAGGGGGTTAGATAGATCCCTGGGGAATAGGTCTGTCAATGGCTACTAGCAGAGGTCATTTTGGGGGGGAACGTGGGGGAACACAGTTCCCCTGGGTGAGGTACGGGGGCGGGGTACATGACAAAGCCCCGCCCCCTGCTTCCGGCCGCCCCGCTTCCGGCCCTCATTCAGCCAGGAGGAGGCAGGAGAAGAGTGAGGGTAAGTTGCTTCCTCCCTTCCTCTCCCTACCCCTGCCTGCCTGGGGCCAGGGAGGGCCTTCGCGGGGCTTCCTTGCACTCCCGCCGGCCTTGCAGGTCCACCGCCGGGCCCCTCATGGGGCTCAGCAGTGGAGCTGCAAGGCCGGCACTGGCGGCCGGGACCGTTGGGGGCGGGGTGTGTGGTCTTATGACACATTTCCGGTGATGTCAGGAGTTGTGGCCTTATGACACACTTCCGGTGATGTCAGGGGGTGTGGCATAT
>NW_015177318.1:4972-6821 GCF_001447785.1 Gekko japonicus
TCTCAGCCCCACCCACCTCACAGGGTGTCTGCTGTGGGGAGGGGAAGGGAAAGGAGTTTGTAAGCCGCTCTGAGACTCCAAGTGAAGGGCGGGGTATAAATCCAATCTCTTCTTCTTCTTCATCTCTTTCAGTACACTCATGACTAGAAGGACCAATCAGAGAACAGCAGACTAACATGGAGGTGGGAGGCAGATGCTCCGCCTCCACTAACAGGATTTATATAAGGGAGAGCTACGTTATGAACATCCAAAATTCTGAATTTGGTTTTCCTTTTTTGATAGGGGCTTCAGACCTCGTCACCATGATCTGGCCTCCAATTGTTATCCTTCTAGGGTTCTGCTGCACAGGTGAGAACAGGTGAAATCCAGAGGCCAACTACTGATCAGCAGAGTGGGGCTGATAAGCAAAAAGGATCTGACCATTTCTATCCCGTCCTTTTTCTAGGTTCAAACTCTCAGTCTGCACCGTCTCAGCCACCATCAGCATCAGTGGCACCGGGAAACACAGTGAAACTCCCTTGCTCTGGGATCAGCGGCTCTGGTGTGTCCTGGTACCAGCAGAAGCCTGGGAATCCCCCAAGATACCTCTTATATTATTCTTCAGAGTCCAGCAAGCACCAGGGCGCAGGGGTCCCCTCTCGTTTCTCTGGGTCCAAAGACGCATCGGGTAACATCTGCTATTTAACCATCTCGGGAGCCCAGGTAGAAGACGAGGCCGATTATTACTGTGCATACTGGACCAGCAGTGCTTGTCACAGTGGTACAACCAGATGAGGAAGCAAGACAAAAACCTTTCCTACTGTTCCCTGAGGGAACCTGAATTGAGTTTCTGAACAACACAGAGAAGCATTAAATCTCTGATAAGTGGTATAGAATTAAGTCCCAGTTCTTTTCCCCTCTAGGAGTAGAAATGTTCAGGACTGCAGCGCCTATAGTGATCCAAATGCAATTGTTCATCCACTCAAATCACATTTTCTTTCTGAGGCAGTTGCTACAAGAAAATGTGCATCCAGAGTTTCCATTTGAGCCTTGACCACCCGGTCTAGACCCACAGCCTAATTAATACCAGGGCTAAATCATTTGCTCCCTCAACACCGTTCAGCCTCTCAGCTGTTAAAGTGGGGCTCCATCCGCACCTAATTTGGTATTGTGTTATCATTGTGCTGCAGCAACCATTTGCCACTGGATGGGCTGGAAAATCCAGCTGTGAGTTGTGACTGATTACTGTAAGAAAATGATAATTCAATAATCAGTGGTGTGTAGATGCAACCTGAGTGGTTACCATACAAGGCCTTCTTCTCTTTCCATAGGTTCCTATGGATGAAGGGGGGAATCAAATTTGTGCAAGAGGTTAACAGGTCTTATTGTACAAGAACGGGCACTATACAAAGGCCCTTACTTGGGGATAAGGACAGTCCCGTGCAGAGTTAGAAAGCTCTGGATGTGTGAAGCATGGGCTCTGTCTTGCCTCCCGTGCTCTTAAAAGGTTCCCTTGCTCGAAAGCCAGTCGAATCCAACTCTAGGGTTGCGGTGCTCATCTCTGTTTCAAAGCCGAAGAGCCAGCGCTGTCTGAAGACGTTTCCGTGCTCTTAAATATCTACATTACAGGACGTCGACTTTCTTGAACCTGTGTGCACTTTTGGAGTTTTGCAAACAGATCATGGGGGCCAGCACAAAATGTCTGCCATGGGAGCTGGTGACAACCACAAAATGTTGGGAGGTCCCATGTTGGAGACAGCTGTTTCCAAGTGCGTGCTCCCTACAGGCACAAAGCTCCTCAGCTCTTCAGAAGCTCCTCCTACTATAGTGAAACCAGTCAATCAGGTGCCTCAGGATAGCCAGGGAAGGG
>NW_015177319.1:0-1105 GCF_001447785.1 Gekko japonicus
TTCTTTCCTGTCAAAGGCAGTAAGCTGCTATACCTTTCCCCTGATACCAATTCCCCCTTCTACTGATTCCAGTGGAAAAAGAAAGACTGTAGCTAGGAGGAAATCTCTTCTGGTGGAGCCAGCTGAACTGTCAAAAAAGGGGGAGGGGGAGTCCACATTCATTGTATCCTGTCCACAGCCATGACTAAGAGGTACAATCAATCTGACTGGAAAAACCTATAATGAAGAGCTTGTTAAAAGAGCAAGAGAGCACAGGTGTCTCAACTTCCAACATTTTGGGTTTTGGTATGACTTTCACCGATTCTCAATGAGCCTCAGATGGTTGGAATACAGCATAGGAAAAGACTGGCATGGGATGAATGTGAAAAGTCCCACTTATGCTTCTCTGCTTAATATTTTTAGATTATATATTCTGTTTTCCAAGCTGTGGTTGGTTTGAACCAGAGCCACTGTGCTCATGATGCTATAGACAGCAAAGGAATTCTGAAATATGACATCTCCTAAAATATGTTCCTTGCTGTATAACAAATCCCTTGTGTTTCCTATTAAATTAGGGGAAACAGGAAGCATAAGCTGAAGTTTATGTGGCATTTCACTTTGTTCTTCAAAAAAGTTTTGTCTGCTGTGTTCTGCTCACTAAGAATCAAAGTAAATGTATGGTAACTTAATAGCTAATATGAATGGAAAATTAAAAGAGTACATAAATCAAAGATCTACTAGAGAGCATAGTTGAAAACCAATTATACAAATATGTGACATGCCCTTTTCTTCACATCCAATATAGGCTATACTCACAATTTTGCCAGATCCCATGCCATTTTAACTAATGAGTTTGTATTTTCACATTGCCTTCAGATAGCTTACTCTCTAAAAGGATTCCTTTCTAACATGCAACCCAGTTGTTTGTGCTATTCAGCCATTTCTAGCACTGGCCACTTTATCAAACTTTGAGAAATGGCAAGTTACGGCTATTGTGAATGTCCTTTTCTTGAATTTTACATACTTTCATCTCACCTGGTACTTCTTACATTTTATGGAACTTTTATCCTGGTGCTTATCTTTTTTCATAACGTCAATTAGGGTTGCTAACTATGGGCTGGGAAGT
>NW_015177319.1:2418-2583 GCF_001447785.1 Gekko japonicus
AGTTCTTTCTCTTCTGTCTTATATCAAATGGAATATCTTTTAAAATCCTGATATTATTGCCTCCAATTTTCAAGGGTGTTCCAATTTGCTTTCAAAATAGCATCTCTCACATGTCTCTTTGAGAATCTGACCACTATTTCCCCAGGCAGATTATTTTTCTTGATG
>NW_015177319.1:2613-6785 GCF_001447785.1 Gekko japonicus
ATCTCACTGCAAAGGTATTCCGCTGTTAAATCTGTCATTGGGGCTATTGCTTCACTCAGGCATTGCTTCAGATTCTCTCCAATTTCCAGGACCCCTTGAAACCATAGGACCAAATTTGCTTTATCCATTTGTAGCTTGCTTCATTTCCAGCTTTTGCACCTTTTTCTTAACTTTTTTAGTAGTGATGTCCATTTCCTTCACCTTCTCTCCCATTTGCTCTGTTCCTTTTAAGGATTGTGTCAGTTGCATCTGCTGCGCTGCGACACTCTGCCCAATTACTGACAGTTGTTGTTTAATGCCAGTGATCTCGTCCAGCGGGGGGCTCAGAGAGTCAGCCAAGAGTTTTGAGAGTCAGTGACCTCATCCATTCGAGGACTGGCCCCTAGTTTTGATTTCAACAGCTTCTCTTTCTCCGGTTTCTGCAATCATTTGGATTTGTTTACTTTTCAAAAAAGTTGCTAAAGTCTCTGATATTCGCCCAAACGCTTTTCTGTGCTCTGGTAAGTCTCTTAAAACAGTTTTAGTCACTTATTTTTCCGCTCCCCCCTCTTTCCTTCCATGTTTTGTCTATGCATTTGGGAGGGATCCCTCCCCTGCTCGCTTTCCCGTCGCTCTTTGGGGGGGGCAGCTTCTTTTTATACCTTCATGCTCGCTTCAACCCGACTCACAGTTTGTTGTTGGCCATTCGGCCTCGCTCGTCATCATTTATTTCACCCGATCTCCAATGCTTGTCCCGGTCAGCAGCACTTGGACCATGCAGTCACTCAGCGGCAGGACCTTCAGGGCAGAGGGGCGCCTCAATTCTCTGGCTTTCAGCCATTGAAGAGGTCGCCCCTCAAAAGCCCCCAGGCTGGGAGCCTTTTACTAAGGCTCCGGGGAGGTCGCAACCCATCGGACCCCCTCCCACATGCTGGTGTGCAGTTTACATCCCCGGGATGTCCGGGAGATGTGTCTGCCTGCGTGTCACCATAAACCGGAAGCTCCGGCACACAAGTACTCTTGAGTGGCGACTGACAGGCTAATGGCTGATGGAGCACATTGCACAGCCAGTGGGAGAGCTGGAAACGGCCAATACGCTAAGAGGATTATTATATAGAGATGCATGGGGTGGAGAGAGTTGACAAAGGAGGATTTTTCTCTCTCTCCCAAACTACTAGGGCATCCAATGAAGCTGATGGGCAGTAGGTTCAGGATAGATAAAAGGGAATACTATTTTACACAGAGAGTGATTAAAATGTGGAATTCACTGCCAGAGGATGTAGTGATGGCCACAGGAATGAACAGGTTTAAAAGGTGTTAGATAGATTCATGGAGGATATGTCTATCAATGGTGACTAAGATGAACTTCCACATTCAGAGGCACTAATTCTCCAAATCCCACAGCCAGGAGGTGACATCAGAGAAAGGCCTCAGCCTCATTGGCCAACCAGAGGAACTGGTTGGCTACTGTGTGAGAGAGGATTCTAGACTAGATGGTCCACTGGTCTGATCTAGCAGGGCTCTTCTGATGTTCTTAACACTATTAGAGCCCTGGAGTCAATCCGAAAGCACCTTTGCTGCAAATAATTCAAACATACCTTCCTGAAATGCTCTGAAATAGCTAGCTGGGCAACTGTACAGCAGAAACCAGCTGTGGAAGGTGATGATTTGCTAGCACTTGTGAGGTCACCCCAAAACTTCCCTCTATTAACTCCTGGAACATTTTTTGTAACTTTTAAAGGTTTCTGGTTGTTTTGTTTTTAATTATTAAGGTGACAAATGATTGGATAAATACAGGAATGTTGTATTTCTTTTAGAAGTGGACAGTCTGCCCAGAACATGAGAGTGGGGCAAGACTGATAGCTCAGACAGATTCTCTGGTCTACATGTCTGTCATTTAAACTGCAAAAAGGCAGAAAGGAGCCAAGGTTATACCATGCAGAGATGTTATTATATCTTTTTTATCCTCCTGAAAGACAAAATATAGTATCTGGGAGGGGGCCAGGGGGCAGTGCCGGAATGATTAATGGGCAATGGGTTATTGGATTTTAAACATTGTTTTTGGCTGGTTCTGATTTTAAAAATTGTATATCACTCTGTGTACCTTGCATAGAAAAATAGTGGATAAATTACAGAAAATTAAAGTTATTCCTGTGGCCACCCATGTCACAGTTTTACTGGTCAGTCCACTAAAACAATGGTCTGTTGGTAGTCCAAGAACCATATGCTATAAAGTCAAGGGACATATTACTGGTATTGGCAGCCCTGTCAATCCATATACATTAATTGATTCAAAACTGAAAGCAGACATGGCAGAAGTTATGATTTGCAACCTTGATGTGATCCTGCAAACCTGCCATGTCTGAACTACCATTTACGTAATGTCTGGGACATTTTTCACTATCATCAGCTGAGAATTTTTTTAGTAGTGTCCAAGAACTCTTTCATATTCATTGCTATCTATTCAAACCTTCATTACTTTGTGATTTGTTTTCTATGATGTGCTCTTGAAAACTCTTAGGAAAATGCTGTTCTCACAAGATGCCATCTCTTTTTGGATACATTATGACAATGCCTCAGGATCTAACTTGTTTCCTGTGTTCTTCCAAGATATTTCCAGGCAGGAATCTTTGAAATGGCTTAGATCTATGGCTTCTCAAAGACCACTTTCTCCATAAGATGGTGTCCTGTAAAATGGCTGTGTGTCAAACTGCAGGCAATATTGAGGACTGCATAAATGAGTCATGGGAATATATGGACTGGGATCATGAAATTGAAGGGATTTAACAGGTACCTGTCTTTTTTCCTTCCCAGGGCTAAACAATGCAGCCAGGGTATCCAATTAGGGAAATGGTACAGGGGGTGGACTTGATCCCTCTTCCCCAGCAGTTACTTCATATAGCTAACTTGCACCAGAAGTTCTGAACTAGATGCCCAGCATTACCTGTAATGTAGCCTTAGGATCGTGTACTATGTGCATGAAGTCCCTGGCCCAAAGTCATCTCAGTCACAAACTAAGTAGGTGGTCAGCTACAAATCCCTGTTCATTCAACCCTGTTCCATGTGCAAGATGGATAACATAATACTGGCCTACCCCAAGAGGATGTTGTAATAATTATTAAAAAATAATTGCTTTGAATGCTTGAAATGCATTTTGTGGTATGCATAACCCTGCCCATAGGTTTATTTCCCCTTTAAGGTCAGTGTAATTTGTTTCTTTGTTTTTCTCGTGGTTTAGTGGCTAGTCTCCCATTTCATCTCTACCACACTGATGACAGAAAGTGAAATGAAGTATGGAATAGGAATATTATACTTCCTGGATTTCCAGGGACTTCCAATAACAGTTCTTTTAAGAAACATGATTTCTGCCAGGGTAACAAGGAACAGGCTTACTAAATTAAAAACTCACCAGGGATCACTGTGAATTTTTAATACAGGTTTTCAAACAATGTTTCCTTTTTCTGGTACCCAACTAAGGAAACTTCATGCAGTTTGGGAGTGATGACCTACCATAATCTCCTCTCTGGAGTACTTAAAAGGCACATATACACATGCTTTATCAATTTTGTTTGAAGCTGTTGATGATAATTATAAATATGGCAAAGCCATTATCATTCAGTCAAGACAAGAAGAAAGAAATTGTTCATCAGATTCAGCCATATGAAGTGCAAAGATCTTCAGTGGATATCTCAATGCCAAACTTTACCTAGGAACTCATGACGAGATCTCCTTTAAAAATGTAGCATTAAAAAGCAACCAGTATACTTTTAATTATGCTTGGTGCAAAAAAGGGGGGGGAAGTATGTAAGCATAGCAAACAAGCCATGTTCATGCCCATCACAGTTTGTCATGACACCTGAATGCAGCCTCTGTGTTTGGGGAAGCATGTGGCAAGCCATAATTTTATCTACTGAAGAAGCAGAGAGAAATATAGCTTTTCTTTTTAAAAAACTGCATGGGATGAAGGGTCTGAGCAGATCCAGTCAAGACATACACAGATCTGGGGGAAAGGGTTCTGCTTAAGCATATATCTTAAACAGACTATTCGTTAACCAAAAAGATAGCATTTAAAGCTCACAAGTTATTCTGCTGCTGACCTGAAAGTCACCATTATCCACTGAAAGAACATCACAAAGAGACTACCACATGAAACTGTGGAATTAGATTATACAAGTGGAGACCCACAAGAAACT
>NW_015177320.1:0-999 GCF_001447785.1 Gekko japonicus
TTTCTCCCCAGGGCTGAAGAAAAGTTGGCCTCAGCTGGAATCCCCCCTTCTGAAAGGGACAGGAGCTTGGCTGGTCTCCTTTACCTGTGGCAAAGTGACTCAAATTAAGCAGCTTCAGAGTCACTGTGCATCTTTGTGTGTTTGAAAGCAACATTTCGAAGCTCTGAGACAGCAGCTGTAGTCCTCTTTGTATCACTTGCAGGTTACTAGCACATTGTTGTGTTTAAGTGGCCAATGTTATGGTCAAAATGGATCCCATAAACTGGCCGTTTCAGAGTTCCTTGTAAAAGGATGGTTTACAGTAAAGCTGTGTGTATTGCGTAGGTTAGTTGCTTCAGTGGGGAAACAACCCCAGAAATGATGAGTCAAATGTGCTTTCTCTGTCTGTCTGTATTAATTTCTCTCTCTTCCTTTTTTAACAAATTAGTGGAAATATCCAAGCGAGGGAACAATGTAAAATAAAGCTTCCTGTCGTATCATTTTAGCAAAAGCATAGATTGTTAAGAAAGGCAGTTCTCCCTGGCGGTTCGCATGATGAAGCAAGGTGAGAGCCAGCATGGGGCAGGGGTTAGTGTGTCAGACTAGGATCTACGAGACCCGGGTTCGAATCCCCACTACGGCCATGGAAGCTCACTGAGAGAACTTTCACCAGTCGCTCTCTTGCAGCCTTACCTACATCACGGGCTTGTGGTTGTGAGGATTAAATGGAGGAAGGGGAGAAGGATGTTGTAAGCGGCTTTGGATCCCCACTGGAGAAAAATGCAGGGTATAAATAAAGAAGAAGAGAAGAGATTGGATTTATACCCCGCCCTTCACTACCCAAAGGTGTCCCAAAGCGGCTTACAAACTCCTTTCCCTTCCCCTCCCCACAACAGGCACCCTGTGAGGTAGGTGGGGCTGAGAGAGCTCTTGACAGAAACTGCTCTTTTTCAAGAACAGCCCTTATCAGAACTACGGCTTGCCCGAGGTCATCCAGCCAGGTGCAAGTGGAGGAGTGGG
>NW_015177320.1:3538-3663 GCF_001447785.1 Gekko japonicus
GGGCCATCTTTACCACATTGTAGGAAGAGAAGGCCGACAGGTTGAATACGGGGAGCCAGCGAGAGAGAGAGAAGTCAAAGATAAAGCCAAAGTCTTCTGCCTGTTTTACAGGGTGGCTGGCGACT
>NW_015177320.1:4133-6735 GCF_001447785.1 Gekko japonicus
CTGAGCTCTCTCAGCCCCACCTACCTCACAGGGTGTCTGTTGTGGGGAGGGGAAGGGAAAGGAGATTGTAAGCTGCTCTGACACTCCTTCGGGTAGTGAAGGGTGGGGTAGAAATCCAATCTTCTCTTCTACTGTCTGACAACCAGAGCCGTCGCACACAAAGCCATGCAATCCAGATTGTACTGCATGACACAAGTCAGAAGGAACATGGTGTTCCAGAGAGCATGAGTAAGCCACCCAGGATTTGTATCTCCTGGAATGCCAAGGATACAACTAGCTAATGGGGAGAAATCCCTTCTTGACCCAAAATACTGCTATGAAGAACATGGCAGCTGCCCTGTTGGACCAGACCAGTGGTCCATCTACTCCAGCATCCTGTATTAATCAGCAGCCAATCAGCTACCCTCAGGGGCCAACAAATGGGGCATAGAAGCCAAGGCCTTCCCCTGGTGTTTCCTCCTGGCACTGGTTTTCAGAGGTTTGCAGCCTACAGATGTGGATGTTCCCTTTAATCATCGTGGGTGGAACTCTCCTCCACGAATCTACTTGTTATAATAAAGTATGTTTTTACCCTGCCTTTCCTCCAAGGAGCTCAGGATGGTTTACACCAATCTCCCCTCCTTTATCTTCACAACAACCCTACAAGGTAGGTTAGAGTGACTGGCCCAAGATCACCCTGTAGGCTTCATGGTGGATTGGAGATTTGAATCCAGGTCACCCTGGTCTTTGACCAGTACCTTAACTGCTACACCCTTTTTAAAGCCATCAGTGCTCGTGGCCGTCACAACCTCTGTGCAGTATCACTGCTGGCTTTTTGATTTTCAAAGGGAGAGCAGCCATTGCATCTTTGTCTCAGTAGCTCTTGGAGCAACCTGAGATTTTTGGAGACCTGGTGGGGCCTGACTGCGTCACAAGAGTATTACTAGCTTTTCCTGCCAAACACCCATCTTTCCCCACACCTCTTTTATTTTTTTCTTAACATCCTGCCTGAAGAAGATCCTGGCTGACTCAAAAGTTTGCTCACTGCCTCGTGCCTTCAGGGGTTGGTCCAGATAAAGGTGTTACACTTGGGTTATTTTCTGATTTCTTTTTTAAAGGGCCGGTTTTGCTGCATGTAATTTTTGCCCTTAAGGGTGTGTCCCGATCGGCAGGTTTCTTTCATTCAAGCCGATTCGGGCTTTGCAAAGCTGGGATGGATTTATACCAGGCACCCCTTCATGAATTGCTCTCCACCTTCTTGGGTTTTTGCACAAAATCTTGTACGTCATCTGAGAGGACTTCCCCGTTTGGTCTGGGCCAAGGTTTCCATTCTGTCTCCTAGTCATTGTGCCATGTTTCCTTGCCTCTTGAAATCATTTTTTCCCCTCTCACCCAGTGAGGTTTAGATTGGGACATCTGTTTTGTAACACGGGGCTGTAATATTGGCCCGCTTTGCAGGACTGTTGTAAGGATTACGACAAGAAGACATGCAGAGCAGTTTCTACCCTGGAGACACTAGATAGGTGCAAAGGGATCTTATTCTGGTGTTAGTGCCCTTTCCGGCTTTAGCGGGAGGTACATCAGTCTGCCCTGACCTGAATCTTGTCAGATCTCGGAAGCCAAGCAGGCTTGATCTTGGTTAGTACTTGGATGGGAGACCACCAAGGAAATCCCGGGTTGCCACGCAGAGGCAGGCAATGGCAAACCACCTCTGCTCATCTCTTGCCTTGAAAATGCTCCAGGGTCACATGAAGATAAATTCAGGTGGGGTAGCCATGTTGGTCTGAAGCAGCAAAACAAAGTTTGAGTCCAGCGGCCCCTTTAAGGCCAACACAGTTTTCTTCAAGGTATAAGCTTTTGTGTGCACACACACTTCTTCAGATACAATGAAATGGAAATTACCTTCTACCCAGGGGTCATTTTGTAGAAAAAGAGGTGCAGGAGCTCATTAGCACGACTTATTTGCATATGCCACACACCCTGACATCACCAGAAGTGTGTCAGAAGGCAACACCCACCGCTCAGGCTCCACTGGACTCTTTTGGATTGCTAGGTATGGGGGGGGGACGTGCAGATATGCCCTCACAGAGGAGGGAGAGCTTATACCTGAAGGGGGGGCCCCTCTGCAACTTAACTGGCTGCTTCTTGCTCCTTGTGGCCCAACTGAGGGCTGCTGGGAGCAGGGGGTGGGGCTTCTTGCATGTGCCCGCCCCCTGGGCTCCTTACTGCCGGAGCTCCGCTCCTGTGCGCTCCCGCAGGAAATGACCCCTGCTTCTACCTATACGTATGGACCGGTAATTTCCATTTCACTGTAGTCGAGGAAGTGTGTGCGGACATGAAAGCTTGTAGTACCTTGAAGAAAACTTTGTTGGTCTTAAAGGTGCCACCGGACCCAAACTTTGCTCCAGGGTCACAGTACTTCAACTGTGGCTTGACCTCACTTTCCATCATCAGATCAGTCTACTTCTTAATCCTACAACAAAGCCCCCCCCTCCCTTTTACATCTCGCACTGTATCGAGTTTATTAGAGTGCAGATGGGTACAATTACACAAAGGCAGCATTCACAAAACAAAAATGAAATTGGAGCTGCGTCTTGATCGGGGTGAGCTCGGTTTCCCGGGG
>NW_015177321.1:0-6615 GCF_001447785.1 Gekko japonicus
GGTTATCATTCTGTGTCCTCAGAAACGGAAGACCATGGTACCAGTGGTAACAGAGAGGTAACAGGATGCCACAGAGTCCGCCTTCCAAATCAGCCATTTTCTCCAGCGGGAGAGATCTCTCTTGCCTGGAGTTCAGTTGTCATCCCAGGAGGTCTCCAGCTCCCGCCTGGAAGTTGGCAATCCTACCCTGTATCTGAACCCCGAAGAAGGGCTGCTCAGGTGCCCACAAGATCTTCTGAAAATGGCAAATCCCTAAATGGCAGAACAGGGACGAGCTCCCGTAAAAGAGGGGCCGCCGAAGCACGCCAGGAAGGGGCCGGTAGGAACCAGCGTGGTCCAGAGGGCATCGTCATTCCAAGCCGCTGGCTTCAGTTGCTTCCCAGGCACCGCTGAGCACCTGCCCCCCCCATCCCTGACCTCTCCATCCCTGACCTCTTGGTGCTTGGGGGGGGTCAACAGTGGGAGGGCTTCTAATGTCCTGGCCCCACTGGTGGACCTCCTGATGGCACCTGGTATTTCTGGCCACTGTGTGACACAGAGTGTTGGACTGGATGGGCCTTTGGCCTGATCCAACATGGGCTTCTCTGATGTTCTTATGTTCTTATGTTCATGCTCGTCCCTCCGGAAGAGCATCCGCCTGTCAGGGCCATGTGGTGGCAGCTGCCTGCAGATACGAGTCCGGCCCTGGAGGCCGAGTCGTCTGCCACAACAGCTTGGAAGCTCCCCTCCCTCCCTGACTTCTCCCTGCCTCGCCCCTCCCAGCAGTGATGAGAAGGAGGTTAAGAACTGTTGTGTACTAGAGGAACCGCACACGTGGTCGGGGCACCACGTGGCCAGACAAACTAGCGAAGCTTGGCTACCAGGGACAATAGAGCCCTCGGATCCTAAAACTCGTCAACCGGAGAGTAGGGATGCTACAGAGAACCTATAAGATTGTAACTGTTGTATATAGCCTATCGCGGGTGTGTGTAATGGGTGTGGTTGTAAACAGACATAGAAGCAGCCTGAGGGCTAGCGACTGTATCTCCTATTTTCCCAAAATCACTAAGGAAAGTATGAGCTGAAATTCACTCTATGATGTGTCAGTCTCAGTACTTTTCAAGAACATAAGATAAGCCAACGTTGGATCAGGCCAATGGCCCATCCAGTCCAGCACTCTGTGTCACACAGTGGCTGAAAACACCAGGTGCCATCAGGAGGTCCACCAGTGGGGCCAGGACATTAGAAGCCCTCCCACTGTTGACCCCCCCCAGCACCAAGAAGACAGAGCATCACTTGCCCCAGAGCCCCTATCTATACCTTGTGGCTAATAGCCACTGATGGACCTCTGCTCCATATGCTTATCTAATTCCCTTTTGAAGCCGTCCATGCTTGTAGCACCCACCACTTCCTGTGGCAGTGAATTCCATGTGTTAATCACTCTTTGGGTGAAGAAGTAAATAAGCATGCAAAAACCCCACCCAGCCACACCTAACTCCCAACGACAGGCCATTTACATAACATTCGTTCCTCATTGGCCACCCCAGAGTCCTGGTGGGCTGTTGTTCTAGAGCTCCAAGCTCAGCCAGTCTCTGGTAGAAACAGTCCTGGAATGTTCCAGTCCCAACACATAACTCTCTGCTTGGCCTGCAGAAGGTCCCAGGTCCAGTCCCCAGCATCTCCAGTTAAAGGGAACAGGCAGGAGGTGACGGGAAAGACCCTTTTCTGCCTGAGACACCCTGGAGAGCGGCTGCCAGTCTGAGTAGCCAAGACTGACCTTGCTGGACCCAGGCTCTGAGTCAGTAGAAGGCAGCTTCAGGTGTTCCTGTTCAAATGAAACCTCATGAAAGTTCTGTTCACCCCACATGAGCAAATAGCTAATGGGGATGAGACACACACACACACCCTGAGCCCTTGCAGGGAGGGAGAGATAAAAACACACCGGCTAGAGAGCGGCTTTGGCACTGAGAGTGCTTTTAAATCAGGAAAAGTTCCTGGGGGGAAGGATTACGTGTCGTCTCCTTCTGTGCCACTTTCTTGACCCAGTTAGTAACCCATACCTGCTTTTGACTTCCAAGTAAAACCTGTCAGAAACCAAATCTGCCAGTTTGGGGTAGTCCGCACATTTAACCACAACACCAAACTGGGGTTTCAAGAAGGGGGGGGGCAGGAAGGGTTGCCTCAGTGTACGTTGGCCACATGGCGAGAAGAGAAGAGTCCCTGGAAACAACAATAAGGCTAGGGAAAGTTGAAGGGCGCAGGAAGAGAGGAAGACCCAACATGAGATGGAGCAGGTGCAGAGGAGAGCGACGAGGATGATTGGGGGCCTGGAGACCAAACCCTGTGAGGACAGGCTGAGGGACCTTTGGGGATGTTGAGTCTGGAGAAGAGGAGGCCGAGGGGGAATGGGATTCTTCTCTTGAAGTCTTTGAAGGGCTGTCCCTTGGAGGAGGGCAGGGAGCTGTTCCTGTGGGCAGCAGAGGAGAGGACTCACAAGAATGGGTTGAAATGAAGGGCGGGAGGGTGCCGGCTGGATCGTAGGAAAAACGTTTTTGACAGTCAGAGTTGTGCAAGAGTGGGATCAGCTGTCTGGGGAGGTGGTGAGCTCCCCCTCCCTGGCAGTCTTCAAGCAGCGGCTGGACAAAAACTTGTCAGGGATGCTCTAGGCTGATCCTGCAATGGGGCAGGGGGGTACTAGATGCCCTCTATGGCCCCTTCCCACTCTGTGATTCTAGGATTCTATAAGATGGATCAGCCCATTCAAGGAAGCCACAACCCTCACTTTGCAAGACCTGAGCAAAGGTATTCAAGACAGGAAGTTTTGGAAGTCATTCATTCATTGGGTCACCAACAAGCTGGAAGCCACTTGACGGCACTTAAACAAACACACAGCCCGCTTTCTTTCTCTGTTGGGAAGCCCATTATCAGAGTGAGTGCCCCCCCACCCCCCGCAATTAATTACGGCTGCAATTTCTCTTGATTGTCTCATCAAGGCCCCGGATCACTGTGTACCTCACAACCAAGGCAGCGAGCATGAATCCCTGCACGGACCTCGACTTAAAAAAAAAACCCTGATTGCCTGATTATGTTACGTTTCCGGCAATTAAGAGCCTACGATGCCAAGGAAGGTCTCCGGTTATTTTTAAGCCTGCGCCTTTTCTTAGCCGCGTGTCTGTGCCGAAGCTGGCATTGGCCCGGCGGCGTCCTTGTCCTCAGGCGGTAGGACGGGCCTGGCGGGGGCTTTCAGGCTGCCGGGCGGGACCGGGCCTCTGCAGGACTCTTCATCTTGTTTTAGGTTGATCAGCAGAAATGTGCCCTTGGGCGATGGAGAGAGCACAGCGCACGGCCTCCGCAGAATTACATTGTGGATAAGAAAGGGGAAGTTTGTAATGGAAGGCTTTGGGTGAGGATGGGAAGAGGAGGATGTGGCCTTAGAAGAAGGAGAAGAGAAGAGAACAGAATTACATTGTGGATAAGAAAGGGGAAATTTGTAATGGAAGGCTTTGGGTGAGGATGGGAAGAGGAGGATGTGGCCTTAGAAGAAGGAGAAGAGAAGAGAAGAGATTGGATTTATAACCCGCCCTTCACTCGGAGTCTCGAAGCGGCTTACAATCTCCTTTCCCTTTCCCTTCGCCTCTCCACAGCAGACACCCTGTGAGGTAGGTGGGGCTGAGAGAGCTCTTACAGAAACTGGTCTTAACAAGAAGACCTCTGAATGCCTTCTGACACACTTCCGGTGATGTCAGGGGGTGTGGCATATGCAAATGAGTTGTGCTAATGAGCTATGCTAATGAGCCCCTGCACCTCTTTTTCTACGAAATGACCCCTGAATAGGCTTGATTTTGTACAGTATAAGCTCTCCCTCCTCTGCGAGGACAGATCTGCACATTCTCTCCCCCCCTCCCCAATAGCTAGCAATCCAAAACAGTCCAGTGCGGACTCGAGATCTCCCAGAACTACAGCTGATCTGCAGACTATGTAGATTGCTGATATATTTATTATTTATTCATTCAAAACATTTATTCCTCTTCTCTTGGAGGAAAGGGCTGCTTTGGAAGGTGGACTGTATGGCATTATGCCCTACCAAGGTCCCTCCCCTCCCCAGTTTGGTGTAGTGGTTAACAATGCTCCCTCTAAGCTGTGGAGTCTTGTGAGCAAAAATTCTACTTTGCGAGCTAATGGCATTAAAGCTGTGAGCGAGCGATTTGGCTACTGCATAAAACAGTTTTCTCTGGAGCCATACTTCCTGAGCTAAGACAAAAATCTCTGAGCTGGAGGCTAAAAAACTGTGAGCTAGCTCACACTAACTCATCTTAGAGGGGATACTGCAAGAGTACTCACATGCCATTGGCTGGGGGCTTGATCCAATCCTCTCCCCCACCCACTGCCAGCCTGAACACTCTTCCCTGACAGAATAAACTGCCAAAACAGCTGTCTCTCCTGATGAAGACACTTCTCCTGCAGCTGGTTGGATACTGAGGTGGTCCACCAGCCATTCTCTTCTTCTCCTGCTGTGGGGCTAACTTTTCCCTCAGTGGCTGTTGCTAGGCAACCATGCTTGGTTCTGTCAGTAAAAAGCCAAAGGCAGGAGGCCCTTTCCAGGCCTTCTTTGGTCTTTGTGAGGAACTCATTGGAGCCAGTCCTGACTAAGGTTGCCATCTCCAGGTTGGAAAATTCCTGGAGATTTTGTGGTGGAGGTTAAGAACGCCACAGTTTGCAGAGGAGAGACACCTCAGCTGAATAGAATGCTATAGAGTCCACTTTCCAAAGCAGTTACATTCTCCAGGGGGAGAGAGATCTGTTGTTTGGAGTTCAGTTGTGATACCTGATGATCTTCAGGCTCCACCTGGAGGTTGGCTACCCTAGGCATAGCAGTTAGCACTTCAGAGCAGGGTCTGCCAGCCCCAGGTTCTTGCTGTGGAAGCTGAGTGGGTGATTTTGGACCAGTCACAGACTTTCAGCCTAACCTATCTCACTGGGTTGTTGTGCAGATCAAAAGGTGGAGAGGAGAATAATGTAAGCTGCTGTACTTTTCCTCCTGGGGGACCATTGTTGCCAATCTCCAGGTGAGTTTGGAAAGAAGTAAACAACCGTGATGTATTATGCCAAAAAAGTCTCCAAAGACCAGAAATTTCTTTTTCCAATATTTCAGTTTACTGGAAGAAATTCAAACGCCATCAACACAGTGGATCATGCATATTATCTCATTTCGTATATAACTTTTTCAAGGTGAGTAGCATTGAAATACAACATTAATGCATTTGACAAACTCTCTAGTAGTATCTCATAGTGACACTCATCAAAACCATTACACTAATTCAAATGCTACTCACCTTGAAAAAGATATACACGAAACAAGATAATATGCATAGGGAAAGACCCGCCGTTTCCCCCCCCCCCCCCAATAGCTAGCAATCCAAAACAATCCAGTGCAGGCTGGAGATCTCCCAGAACTACAGCTGATCTCCAAACTATGTAGATTGCTGATTTATTTATTATTTATTCATTCAAAACATTTATTCCTCTTCTCTTGGAGGAAAGGGCTGCTTTGGAAGGTGGACTGTATGGCATTATGCCCTACCATGTCGAAGTCCCTTTCTTCCCTAACCACCACCACCCCGCACCCCTCTCAAATCTCCAGGTTGGGGAACCCTGTGCTAGACGATCTCTTGTGCTTTTTCCAGTTCTGTTCTGATAGTTGGGCATCACAGTTCAGTATTAGGAAGCACCACCCAGAGAGCTTGTGGAGTCCCTTTTCTCAAAGGTCTTCCAAGAAAACTTACAGTGGGTCCCCACAAGTCCTGCCGCTCTGATGGGAAAAGTGCAGAAAAGGGCCACTAGAATGATCAAAGGGTTGGAACATTTTCCCTATGAGGAAAGCTTAAAGCACTTGGGGCTCTTTAGCTCGGAGAAACGACGGCTGAGGGGTGACATGATCGAGGTTTATAAGATTATGCACGGGATAGAGCAGGTCGCGAAAGAAGTCCTTTTCTCCCTTTCTCACAATACAAGAACTCGTGGGCACTCTGTGAGTCGGGTTAGAAGGGATAAAAGGAAGTCCTTCTTCACCCAAATAGTGATTAACATGTGGAATTCACTGCCACAGGAGGTGGTGGCAGCTACAAGCATGGACGGCTTCAAGAGGGAATTAGATAAGCATATGAAGCAGAGGTCCATCAGTGGCTGTTAGCCACAAGGTATAGATGGGAACTCTCGGTCTGGGGCAAGGGATGCTCTGTATTTTTGGTGCTTGGGGGGGCAGCAGTGGGAGGGCTCCTAGTGTCCTGGCCTCACTGGTGGACCTCCTGGTGGTCCCTGGTATTTTTAGACACTGTGTGACACAGAGTGTTGGATTGGATGGGCCACTGGCCTGATCCAGCATTGGCTTCTCTTATGTTCTTATGTTCCTCAAAGGTCTTCCAAGAAAATTTACAATGGGTCCCCACGGGTCCTGCCGCTCTGATGCCGGTGTGTGCCGGGCCGCTGAACCCCACCTTTGGCTCTCTTGGAAGCTCCGGAGCCTGTCTCTTGACTGCTCCTGTACATTGTTCCCTCCGCTGCCTTCCTCCCTGAATGCGCCTGCCCCCTTTTCCTTTGTCAGGCCCATGTGTTCGACCTGAGCATCAACAAGTACGA
>NW_015177322.1:0-959 GCF_001447785.1 Gekko japonicus
TGCGGGACCTCTTACAGTTCTGCAGGGCTGGAAAGATGGAGCTCTCCCACCAGGCTTTTAATGGAGGCAGGGGGCGTCCTCCCTCTATCTATCGGGCCTCCCCTTCAGTGGATCAGATCTGTGTAACATCTGGAACCCCAATCTGCGATAGACCTCATCTGCTGAGGCATGGGTTAGAGATGTAGGAATTACGATTGTATTTTATTTGATGCATTTTAATGGGTTTTTTAACTGTATATACTATATCGGATGGAACCCGCCCTGAGCCCGCTATGCAGGGAGGGCAGGAATCAAATCTAATAAAATAAAGAATAAAAAATCTTGGCGTTCTCTAACGTGTTATTGGACTCGTACAGCTGGGTTCTGCTGCAGAAGAAGAAGAAAAGAGACTGGATTGATAGCCCCCTTTCACTCCCCGAAGGAGTCTCAGAGTGGCTTACAATCTCCTTTCCCTTCCCCTCCCCACAACAGACACCCTGTGAGGTAGGCGGGGCGGAGAGAGCTCTTTTGAGAACTGCTCCCGAGAGAACAGTTCTGAGGGAGCTTGTGACTGACCCAAGGTCACACCAGCAGCTGCATGCGGAGGAGCGGGGAATCAAACCCAGTTCTCCCAGATCAGAGCCTGTGCTCCGAACCACAACACCAAAACATACAAACAGTGAAACCGGTGGACCATGTGGGACCGTGTGGCGTAGCAGTTAGACTGCCAGGCTAGGACTAGCAAGAGCTGGGTTCAAATCCCCACTCAGCCATGAGACTCCTGAGGGAAGCTTGAGCCAGTCACACTCTCTCAGCCTCGCCTACCTTACAGGGTTGTTGTGAGGATAAAATGTGGGGTGGACTATGAAGGAGAAGGAGGAGAAGGAGGAGGAAGAAGAAGAAGAAGAAGAAGAAGAAGAAGAAGAAGAAGAAGAAGAAGAAGAAGAAGAAGAAGAGGAAGAGGAAGAGGAAGAAGAAGA
>NW_015177322.1:1040-6624 GCF_001447785.1 Gekko japonicus
AGAGGAGGAGGTGGTGGTGGTGGTGGTGGTGGTGGTGGAGGAGGAGGAGGAGGAGATTGGATTTATACCCGGCCCTTCACTGGGAGACTCAGAGCGGCTTACAAACTCCTTTCTCTCCCCCTCCCCACAACAGACACCCTGTGAGGCAGGTGGGGCTGAGAGAGCTCCGACAGAAACTGCCCTTTTTCCAGAACAGCTCTTGTCAGAACTATGGCTTGCCCAAGGTCATCCAGCAGCTGCGAGTGGAGGAGTGGGGAATCAAACCCGGTTCTCCCAGATTAAGAGTCCGCGCGCTTAACCACGACACCAACCTGGCTGCTTTGGGCTCCTTGGAGGAAAGTGAAGGTAAAAAAAAGGACTAGACAGATTGACGGAGTGGGGGTGGTGGGGCAGCATGTGGTGCATCCGACTGAAGGGCATTGGTGGGAACTGGTGACCCCCCTAGTTGAATTCTAGCTGTTCAGAAGACCGACACGCAGGCCAGAAGAGAGCAACGTCAGAGCGGGCGGCCGAGGGAGGGAGATGCCCCTTCATCCTGCCGTCTTGTCCATCTGGCCCACGTCTCAAACGCAGGCCCCGCTGCTCACAGGTGGATGAGACAGGTTCCCGTTCAGGGACTGTCGAAAGTGCCCCGCCTCATTCCTGCCGCTTCTTCCTCAGCCGCCTGCCAGATGGAGCCAGTTGGCGTGTGTGGCCATGTGAGGGGGTGTGTGTGCCGTGCCAACAGGGAGAGGCGGGGCTGCAGGCTGGCATCTCGCCCCCCCCTGGCCACTCCCCCCCTCCCACAACACAGCCAAACATCACACATCTTCAGCCAGAGAGGAGGATGTAAAGAACAAATAAAGGGAAAGTTTTGCATTTTGCAAAGTGGGCTGCAATGCAGCAAGGGGTGAGCAAGGAGGAGGGTCCGGGGCTTGGAAGGCGGGGAAAGAAAACTGCTGGCCGAGATGTGAAGGTCCTGAAATGGTCCAAAGCAGGCGCAGACATAGAGTCAGGGTGGTGTAGGGTTCCCAGCTCTGGTCTGGGCAATTCCTGGAGATCTGGGGACAGTGCTGGTGGAAGGGCCTTGGCTGAGTGGTAGAATTCCCAGGTTCAATCCCCGGCGCCTCCAGTTAAAAGAACCAGGCAGGAGGTGACGGGAAAGACCTGAGACCCCGGAGAGATGCTGCCAGTCCGAGCAGACAATTCTGACTTGGGTAAATCAGGGTTCTGATTCAGTATAGGCCCTGTGGAAGGCGGAATTTGTGGAGCGTTTTTTACTGAGAATCTATGGTCTTTTTGTTGTTGTTGTTGTTGTTCAGTCCCACAGTCGAGTCCGACTCTTCGCGACCCCGTGGACCACATCACGCCAGGCCCTCCTGTCTTCCGCCATCCTCCGGAGTTTGCTCAATTTCATGTTCGTTGCATCGATAACACTGTCTAACCAGTGTTCCCTCTAAACTGAGTTCGTGTGAGCTAGCTAACTAATATATGCAGTAGCCAAATCGCTCACTCACAACTTTCATGCCAGTAGCTCACAAAGTAGAATTTTTGCTCACAGGATTCCACAGCTTAGAGGGAGCATTGTGTCTGACCCTCTCATCCTTTGGCGTCCCCTTCTTCTTTGACCTTCAGTCTTTCCCAGCATCGGGGTCTTCTCCTGGGAGCGCTCCCTTCTCATTGGGTGGCCAAAGTATTTGAGCTTCAGCTTCAGCATCTGGCCTTCCAGGGTACAGTCAGGGTCTACTACAGAATCAATCCTCACAGGCAGTGTTCCCTCTAAGCTGAGTTAGTGTGAGCTAGCTCACAGGTTTTTAGCCTCCAGCTCACAGATTTTTGTCTTAGCTCAGGGAGGATGACTCCAGAGCAAACTAATTTATGCAGTAGTCAAATCGTCTGCTCACAACTTTATTGTCAGTAGCTCACAAAGTAGCATTTTTGCTCACAAGGCTCTGCAGCTTAGAGGGAACATTGCTCACAGGCTGCCAATTTCTCCAGGGAACTGAACTTTGTAGCCTGGAGATCAGCCGTCATTCCAGGAGAACTCCACAGGACCTGCCTGGCGGCTGGCAACTCTAGGGTGGTGCAGCGGTCACCGTGTCAGACCGTGACCAGGGAGGTATGGGTTCGAATCCCGCCAAAGGGTTCAGTGGGTGGCCTTGGGCCAGTCACACACTCTCAGCCTCACCTGCCTCAAAGATAGGATGAAACAGGGGAAGAACCTCCTTTGCTGCTCTTGAGCAATTGCAAAGACAGGTGGGAGGAAAAAATGCAGAGAGAGAGAAAGTGAGAGAGAGGGGGAGAGATCAGTCCGGTGTGCACTGGACAAACTTGGAGGCTCTGTTTAAACCGAACACAGGATCCGACCTGCAAGCCCCTGGAGGCCCTGGAGGATGCCCAGCGCGCCCAGAGTGTGTGGGCCTTCCCCAGCTCTGTGCTCTGGCCCATCAACAGCGGATCTGGGAGGTTGGAGCAACCCTCTTTCAAACACAGCTGCATCTCTTTTCCTTTCCCCGGAGGCAGAGATGTGCGAGATGGAAGCCGCAGACCTCCAGTGGAGGCTGCCCGCATGGCTCCTCTTGCACCAGAGGTCCTCTCGGGGCCAAAGTCCACCGGAGGCCGTCCGTGACTAGTTTCCCAGTACCCTCTCCTCCAACGATGATGCCGGGGGCAAAGGGAGTTGAGCCCTTCCCCGTTTTCACAATCCAAGTTTCCCCGTTGGGGGGGGGGGGGGCGCACCAGGGCAACTTGGGAGATCTCCCGGAGTCACGTGAAAACTCTGTGCATTGCTCCCCTCGGTGAGGTCAAAGGATTGGAGGTGAAGAAGTGTGTGTCTGTGTGCTGGAGGAAGAAAGCATTTGGGAGGGAGGAGGAGGAGGAGAAGGAGGAGGAGAAGAAGAAGAAGAAGAAAAGGAGGAGGAGGAGATTGGATTTATACTCCGCCCTTCACTTGGAGTCTCAGAGCAGCTTATAGACTCCTTTCCCTCCCCCTCACCACAACAGACACCGTGTGAGGTAGGTGGGGCTGAGAGAGCTCTGACAGAAACTGACCTTGAGAGAACTGCTCCGACAGAACTATGGCTTGCCCAAGGTCATCCAGCAACTGCAAGTAGAGGAGAGGGGGGAAACTTGATTCTCCCAGATTAGAGTCCGTGGAAGAGCTGCTGAGAGTTGTGGTTGTTAGGTGGGGGGGAGTAAAATAATAATCATCATCATGTTGACATTGTGTGTAGTATAGGCAGGAGATCCTAAGATTGCCCGACAGCCTCAAAGTTCTAGCTCTTTCAGTGTTTTGCGCCACTAGATGGCGAGCTAGACTTATTTTGGGGGCTGAGAGAGCTCTGAGAGAGCTGTGACCGACCCAAGGTCACCCATCTGGCTTCATGTGGAGGACTGCGGAATCGAACCCCGTTCTCCAGATTAGAGTCCATCGCTCTTAACCACTACACCACACTGACTCTTGGGGTGGGGGGGATGCTGTGGGGTGCTGATACGCCTGTGGTGTGGGGAGGAAGGGGTGATTTCTTTGATGGAAGCCCTGATATTCGTGACATAAACCAGAAGGGAATTTTTGCCGATGAACTTTGCCCAGAGTTGGAGAGCTCAGGCTAGCAGAGCCTGGGAGCTGAACAGGCTCGGCCTGGTTAGTGCTTGGAGGGGAGACCACTGAAGAAGTCCAGGGTCGCTACGCAGAGGTAGGCAAAGACAAACCACCTCTGATATGTCTTTTGCCCCGACCTGGTTGGTCCCGGTTAGTCCAATCTGACCAGGTCTTGGAAGCTCAACAGGGTGAGTCAAAGGGCACAAGTTTTGGGCAGCCCTGTGCCTGAGACATACCCAGCTTCAGACATGAAGCTCGGTCTAAAATCCCCTTTATGGTCTAGAAACTGGCCCACAGCTATGGTGCGGCTTTGGGGGTTCCATCCCCTTTCTTAAAGGCACAGCCCCACAAGAATTTCTCCTGTAAATGCTTTTTTCAATCGTTTTAAAACATTTTTTTAAAAAAAGCGTGCACTCCTTTAAGCAGAGTGGGGTGCTGTAGTTGACTAATTCCCGCTCTGAGCAAGGGGGTTGGAGTAGGTGACCTCTAGGGTCAAGAAACTGGTCTCCTTTAAGAGAGTTTTTCTCCTAAGTGTTAGCTTTCTTGACTATAGAAGTCATCACCTCCGCCTGCTGGCTTGTTATCAGAATGGCTGTTTAGGCTGGCAGAAGTGATTAACTTGCAGCAGCTGAGAACTGTCATCTCAAGTGGTTGGCAGCTTGCAATTTAGAGATCTATCCTGGTAGCAGCTATCTATTGGCTCAATGGCTTTTCTTTCTGCACTGAGAACTTCAGCCCTACCAGAAAACAATTTCCCCCACAAGCCACAAAATCCTGGCTACGGGGTTGTCTAGAATCGAACAGCTTCGGAAGGAGACTGGAGCGGAAAGCTACCAATCTGTAAGACAGCCTGTGCGCATGAGGATGCAGCATGAATCCTTCTGCCACTACTGTTTCTAGTCCACACACTGGGCCATAGATGCTATGGAGTTTGCCAAGTGACCCCTCTCCTCACTTGCCTCCCCCTCCACCCCAAAAAAAGAAATGCTGAATCTGAGCAATCGTTCTGCAGGGTTGTGACTCTGAAGCCTCTACTGCATGCCCAGACAAAACAGCATCCCTGAGCATGTGCTCAGTGCTTTCTTGAACATGGTTTTTAATAACGTGCACACCACAGAACCCAGAATACTTTCAAGACACTGAAATCTGCACCCAATGCCCATTTCGTACTTGCATGGCACCACAGAATGTGTGTAGTCTTAGCCAGGGGTCATTTAGTAGAAAAACAGGTGCAGGAGCTTATTAGCATAACTCATTAATGGACTGGCAGAGAAAAGCTGGCCTCAGAGCTAAGATGGAGGATGAAAGAAAAAGGCCACCAAATATTGAGCCTATTGTGAAACATCTCTCATTGGAATCCCAAAGATCACCACAGTGTTTTCTTTCCCTCAGGCCTTTCAGTTTCCACAAAGCCCTTGACACTCATCCAGTGCACTCCAAGGCAGAGTTACACCCTTCTAACCCCACGCTGAAGTTTGATAGTTCTTGCTCTGACTGAGGGCTGCTGGGAGCAGGGGGTGGGGCTTGTTGTATGTCCCCGCCCCCTGGGCTCTTTACTGCCGGAGCTCCACTCCTGTGCGCTCCTGCAGGAAATGACCCCTGGTCTTAGCGATGCCCTTTCCCTTCAGTCCTAAACAAGAGAGACCTAGCTGCAACTATTAGTCAAGGATAGGCATTCTGCACATGCGCAGTGGTACTCTTTGCTCACGTAATTTCAGGCTACTCTTTCACACACTGAAAACAGGTTCTAGGGATAAAATACTGGCTCGGACTACACCCTTGGCATGCACTTTCCACGGCAACTATACAGGGTAGACGGCTACCTAGACGAAGCCCTGATCTGGCTAGGCCAGGCTAGCGTCATCTTATAAGGTCTCAGATGCTACTAAGCAGAGTCTGGGTTCTGGTTAGTCCCTCAATGGGAGACCACCGAGGAAGTCCAGGGTTGCTACGCAGAGGCAGCCAATACCTCTGTAGGTTTCTTGCCTTGAAAACCCCATGAAG
>NW_015177323.1:0-1653 GCF_001447785.1 Gekko japonicus
ATCCAAAATAAATATCCTTGCTACCCTGTATTTCCCCCCTGACCTTGGTAGCCCTGCCTAGCCTGATCTCATCAAACAAGAACATAAGGACATAAGAGACGCCAATGTTGGATCAGGCCAAAGGCCCATCCAGTCCAACACTCTGTGTCACACAGTGGTCAGAAATACCAGCGCCCTCAGGAGGTCCACCAGTGGGGCCAGGACATTAGAAGCCCTCCCACTGTTGACCCCCCCCCAAGCACCAAGAAGACAGAGCATCACTTGCCCCAGAGTCCCTATCTATACCTTGTGGCTAATAGCCACTGATGGACCTCTGCTCCATATGCCTATCTAATTCCCTTTTGAAGCCGTCCATGCTTGTAGCCACCACCACTTCCTGTGGCCTCGGTCTTAGAAGCTAAGCAGGGCCAGCCCTGGTTAGTATTTGGGTGTGAGGCCATCAAGGAAATCAAAAGTCGTAACACAGGGGCAAGCAATGGTAAACCACCTCTGAATATCTCTAGCCTTGAAAACCCCATGAGGTTGCCATAAGTCAGCTGTGACTTCAGGGCAAACAAAAATAACATGGTTTCTTAAAGTGTTTGTTTCTGGGTTTTGCAAAACAGGATTCTCCACCAGACTGGAGGGGAAACTGGAAGGGAAACTTTGGGGTTGGGAGTGGGGATAAATGAACTTGCAACCCTAAGTTATAGCCAAGGCTGCCAAGGGGGCAAAATTCTGAGGGCCCAACAGAACAACCCTAAGCAGAGTTACTCTTTTCTCAGTCAATTCAATTCAATGGGTTTAAAAAGGCACCACTCCGGTATGGATTGCACTGCTAATCACTCAGAATGTCCATGGGGTTAGGGAACATCTTTGGATGTTTGGGCTGGGTCTTGGTGGTTGGCATTGTTGTCTTCAGGGGTCTTTTCATAGAAAAAGAGCTTCAATTCAATGGGTTTAAAAAGGCACCACTCCGGTATGGATTGCACTGCTAATCACTCAGAATGTCCATGGGGTTAGGGAACATCTTTGGATGTTTGGGCTGGGTCTTGGTGGTGTGAGGAGAATCCAGATGGCATTGTTGTCTTCAGGGGTCATTTCATAGAAAAAGAGCTAGGGGAACTCATTAGCATAACTCATTAGCATATTCCACACGCCCTAACATCACCAGAAGTGTGTCATAAGGCCACACCCCCTGACATCACCGGAAGTGTGTCATAAGGCCACACACCCCGCCCCCAACGGTCCCGGCCGCCGCCGGCAGCCTTGCAGCTCCACTGCCGAGCCCCATGAGGCTCGGCAGTGCCCTCAGAGAAGGCATTTCCAGAACAGTGACTCATGAAGTGGGCTCCAGTGGTTAGGATTTTCTCTCTCTCTCTCTCCTGCACTTTCTAAAAAAAATAGACCTTTTGGGGAGCATGAAGGCTATCTCTAATCAGGGGTCATTTCGTAGAAAAAGAGCTAGGGGAACTCATTAGCATAACTCATTAGCATATGCCACACCCCCTGACATCAGGGGCCCGGATCTCTCTCTCTCTCCTGCACTTCCTAAAAAAAAAGACCTTTTGGGGAGCATGAAGGCTATCTCTAATCAGGGGTCATTTAGTAGAAAAAGAGCTAGGGGAACTCATTAGCATAACTCATTAGCATATGCCACACCCCCTGACATCA
>NW_015177323.1:4720-6625 GCF_001447785.1 Gekko japonicus
AAGTGTGCGGGTGTGAATCTGGGAGAACCGGGTTTGATTCCCCACTCCTCCACTTGCACCTGCTGATGTGACCTTGGGTCAGTCACAAGCTCTGGCACAGCTGTCCTTGAAAAAGAGCAGTTTGTGTCAGAGTCCTCTCAGCCCCACCCACCTCACAGGGTGTCTGTTGTGGGGAGGGGAAGGGAAAGGAGTTGGTAAGCCGCTCTGAGACTCCAAGTGAAGGGTGGGGTATAAATCCGATCTCTTCTTCTTCTTCTTCTCTTCCATGGAACTTGAAAGCACACCAGCTTCTTCTTTATCACCCTATATTGTCTACCAAAGCATATTGGCAAGGAGCCAAAGAACTGTGCAATTAGCTCTGCATGCCTGAAGGAACTTGTTTCTCACATCTTCAAAACACATTTGAAACTAATGGGATTTTAAATAAGTTTGAATGATGTGTTTCTATGCTGTTCAAAGAATATTTAAAAATGTGTTAGGCATGTATAAATCCAAAGATACAACATATATTTAATGCATCTTACTTTCAGAGACTTATATGGAGTCATTAAAGCACCATGAACTTCTAGCTGTCTACTGCATCTTTATTCTGTTCATCCATGAAGGTGCTCAGTCTGGTAGGTTAGATGGAAAGAGAGAGACTGGTTCATAATGAACACTGTTGTTTGTGGCTGAGTGAGGATTCAACACCAGATTTCCCAAACTATAGCAATCACTGTTCAACACTGGTTCATCTCATGGAACAAAAAGGAATTTCCCAAGTGTCTATTGCAATTTAAAGCTATTACAGATCAATCAGAGAAGATGTGGATTAATAGATTCTCTCTCTCTCTCTCTCTCTCTCTCTCTCTCTCTCTCTCTCTCTCTCTCTCTGTGTGTGTGTGTGTGTGTGTGTGTGTGTCATGTGTGTTTCATGAAACCTCCCTACTACATCTTTAAACTTTTCAACTTTTCATGTTGAAAAGTTTGTCAGAATTTGCTGAAGTCACTTGAATTTCTGACAAACTCCAGAGTGGGCAGCCATGTTAGTCTGTTGAAACAGAAGCAACAAATGGCCTTGCAGCACCTTAAAGGTGGACAAATGTATGGTGATTTAAGCTTTCTTGGACTGAATGCATGAAGTATTATCCTCTGCTGGCAAATGCAGGTACACATAAAAGTCGTTTTTTATTTCTTTCTTTAAGCAATAATGGCCAAAAAGACCTGAAATGCAGATCACTGATGTTTCTATGCTAAGAAACAACTCACAATAGTAGCAATCTGCCTGACACAATATTCCTATCTAATATAACATTAGTAACAAGAGAGAAACTCATTGCCTTGAATCCTAGACTTTCCTTCTGATTGGGCAGCTCTTTGTCCAATGTGGGAGCGGTCTTCCACTGAAGAGCCCATTCTTCTGGTGCTAATAATTTTCAGTTCATTAAAAGATGCTGTTATTGTGTGAGCAGAAGTTCATAGCACCACAGGAATTTGCTCTTCCATGGAGGGTTACCTCTACGACCAAAGCCGGAGCTACAGGATCCAGTCATGAGGCAGACTCAACATGGGTTCTGTAAGGGAAGATCTTGTCTCACTAACCTGTTAATGTTCTTTGAGGGGGTGAACAAACATGTGGACAAGGGGTATCCAATAGATATTGTTTACCTTGACTTCCAGAAAGCTTTTGATAAGGTTCCTCATCAAAGGCTAGTCATTTTTAAATCAGATTTGTTGTCCTGTCCGTGTGACCTCAAAGGTTTGAATGATGTTGCTAGGTCTTGTTTTGCTCCCGTAGATCTAGAGGACATTTATTCCCCAGTTTACACAATTCCTTCTAGTAATCCTCAGTGGAGTCTAAGGATAGTGCTTTGTAAACTGTGGTGTTGGAGAGTCACCTGTCATTCTCCTGTACCATGTCTGAAT
>NW_015177324.1:0-2121 GCF_001447785.1 Gekko japonicus
CGCTCTGAGACTTCGAGGGTAGTGAAGGGCCAGGGGTTATAAATCCAATCTCTTCTCTTCTCCTTCTCTTCCTGGCAGGGCAGGGCCTTGAACTCTGTGCCTCAGGTGCTGTCAAGTCAGGCTGACTTACCCTGAGCGTTTGCAAGGCAGGAGATGCTCAGGGGTGGTTCGCCATGGCCTGCCTCTGCCTAGCAACCCTGGACTTCCTTGGTGGCCTCCCATCCAAGTAGTAACCCGAGCAGGCCTTGCTTAGGCCTTCCGAGATTAGCCGAGGCTGGGCTCTGTGTGTGTGTGTGTGTGTGAAGTGCCCTCAAGTCGCTTCCGACAACATTCAACACGCACTTGAAACGTGCTGGCTGCAGAGAGTCCCTTCGAGGCATCAGGGTGCCGAGGTTGCTCAGGAAGCTGGCCTCCTCCACGCTTCTGCCTTCCGACCTGCCTATTTGGAATCAACTCGATCTAATGGGTGGAAATGACAAGGGAGTCGATACCGGCTAAATCTCAGGAGAAACTTCCTAACTGTCAGAGTGGTTGAGCAGTGGAACAGGCTGCCTCGGGAGGTGGTGGGTGCTCCTTCGCGGGACGTTTTCAAGCGGAGGAGGCTGGACGGCCCTCTTTCGGGGATGTTGCAGGGCTATTATCTTTCGGCTCTGCTCCTGGCAGAGTGCAGGGGGCTGGACTAGATGACCTGCAGGATCCCTTCCAACGCTAACGGTCTATGATTCTTTGATGGCTGTTTTGCCCGTGGGGCGTCCAGACAAGTGCAGGTTTCAGCAAACTGCCAGGCTCAGCTGGCCGGGCCTCGCCTCCTCTGTCAACAGGAGGGGTGTTTCCTTTTTCTCCGGCATTCAGCTCCAGAGTTCTTTTGTCTCCTTCTGCGAAAGCTGGGCCGGAGTTGCGGGTGAGGTGGTGCAGAGTCTGGGAACCCTGCCTACCATCTCCGCCCTCGACTTGTCAGCCTCCCCTGAAGTTGCCCAGCTGGGACAATGGCACGATGTACAGTGCGGTTCAGTGGTTAGAAAGCCAGGCAAGTCCTGGCAAGTCCGGGGTTTGGGTTCGTGTCCCCGGCAGACCAGGGAGCTCCTGGAATGACTTCAGACCCGTTGTTTTCTCTCGGCTTAGCCAGCCCGCTGGGGTGGTGGCGACCGATAAAGGGCAGGGAGGGGAAACTGGGCAGGCCGCTCTGAGCTGCTTGAAGGTCGAGATTCTTTTTCGAAACGCAGCAAAGTGGGGTCGGGTGGAAATGCTGCTGCCTGGGGAAGAGAGCGGGGAGGGGGCAGGTGGCCCCAGAGGCTGAGGATTCAGAAGGCTGCCTGTCCTCCCCTCCCAAGAAGGCCCCTTTGCCCTGTTGCAGGCAATTGCCCTCTGTGCCTCCCAAGGGGTGGGAATAGTTACTGCCCCCAAAGCACCGCTGCTTAGCCCCCCCCTTCTGGTGGCTCAGGATCACTCCCAGGTCGCAAGTCTGATTTTTTTGGTGTTGTGGTTAAGTGTGCGGACTCTAATCTTTGAGCACCGGGCTTGATTCCCCACTCCCCCGCCACATGAAGCCTGATGGGTGACCTTGGGCAAGCCGTAGTTCTGATCAGAGCTGTCCTCGAAAAAGAGCCGTTTCCGTCAAGAGCTCTCTCAGCCCCGCCTCCCTCACAGGGTGCCTGTTGTGGGGAGGGGAAGGGAAAGGAGATTGTAAGCCGCTCTAAGACTCCTTCGGGTAGTGAAGTGCAGGGTATAAACCCAATCTCCTCTTCTTCCTGGTGTGGTGGTTAAGTGCGCGGACTCTAATCTGGGAGAACCGGGTTTGATTCCCCACTCCTCCTCCACTCGCACCTGGCTGGATGACCTTGGGCCAGCCATAGTTCTGATAAGAGCTAACCTTGAAAAAGAGCCATTTCCGTCAAGAGCTCTCTCAGCCCCACCTACCTCACAGGGTGTCTGTTGTGGGGAGGGGAAGGGAAAGGAGTTTGTAAGCCGTTCTGAGACTCCTTCGGGTAGTGAAGTGCAGGGTATAAACCCAATCTCCTCTTCTTCCTGGTGTGGTGGTTAAGTGCGCGGACTCTAATCTGGGAGAACCGGGTTTGATTCCCCACTCCTCCTCCACTCGCACCTGGCTGGATGACCTTGGGC
>NW_015177324.1:2701-6517 GCF_001447785.1 Gekko japonicus
TCCCTGATGGATTAAAGTACCCTGGTCCTGCTCCTACATTTAAGAACATAAGAACATAAGAGACGCCAATGTTGGATCAGGCCAAAGGCCCATCCAGTCCAACACTCTGTGTCACACAGTGGCCAGAAATACCAGTGCCATCAGGAGGTCCAGCAGTGGGGCCAGGACATTAGAAGCCCTCCCACTGTTGACCCCCCCCCCAAGCACCAAGAAGACAGAGCATCACTTGCCCCAGAGCCCCTAGCTATACCTTGTGGCTAATAGCCACTGATGGACCTCTGCTCCATATGCTTATCTAATTCCCTTTTGAAGCCGTCCATGCTTGTAGCACCCACCACTTCCTGTGGCAGTGAATTCCATGTGTTAATCACTCTTTGGGTGAAGAAGTACTTCCTTTTATCCGTTCTAACCCGACCGCTCTGCAGTTTCATGGAGTGCCCACGAGTTCTTGTATTGTGAGAAAGGGAGAAAAGTACCTCTTTCTTTACCTGCTCTTTCCCATGCATAATCTTATAAACCTCGATCATGTCACCCCTCAGTCGTCTTTTCTCCAAGCTAAAGAGCCCTAAGCGCTTTAACCTTTCCTCATAGGGAAAGTGTTCCAACCCTTTTATCATTCGAGTTGCCCTTTTCTGCACTTTTTCCAAAGCTATAATATCCTTTTTAAGGTGTGGTGCCCAGAACTGCACACAGTATTCCAAATGAGGTCTCACCATTGATTTATATAGGGGCATTATTATATTGGCTGATCTGTTTTCAATACCCTTCCTAATAATCCCCAGCATAGCATTGGCCTTCTTTATTGCAGTCACACACTGTCTCGACATTTTCAGTGAGTTATCCACTACAACTCCAAGATCTCTCTCTTGCTCAGTCTCTGCCAGTTCAGACCCCATCAATGTGTATTTATATTTAGGATTTTTGGCTCCAATGTGCATCACCTTGCACTTGGCCACATTGAACCCCATTTGCCATGTTGACGCCCACTCGCCCATCCTTGACAGATCCCCTTGGAGTGCCTCACAATCCTCACTGGTTTTCACCACCCTGAACAACTTTGTATCATCCGCAAATTTAGCCACTTCACTGCTTACTCCCATCTCCAAATCATTAATGAACAAGTTAAAAAGCAGTGGACCAAGTACTGATCCCTGCGGTACCCCACTGCTTACCACCCTCCACTGAGAAAATTGCCCACCTACACTCACTCTCTGTTTTCTATGAACTAGCCAGTTTTTGATCCATAAAAGGACTTGTCCTTCTATCCCATGATTTTTGAGCTTACTTAGGAGCCTTTGATGAGGAACTTTATCAAAAGCTTTCTGGAAGTCAAGGTAAATAATATCTATTGGATCCCCCTTGTCCACATGTTTGTTCACCCCCTCAAAGAACACTAACAGGTTAGTGAGACAAGATCTTCCCTTACAGAAACCGTGCTGAGTCTGCCTCAATAGGTTTTGTTCATCTATGTGCCTACTAATTCTTTCCTTAATAATGGTTTCCACCAATTTACCCGGTATCGACGTCAGACTGACTGGCCTGTAATTTCCCGGATCTCCTCTGGAACCCTTTTTAAAGATGGGAGTGACATTAGCTACCTTCCAATCCTCAGGAATGGAGGCAGATTTTAAGGAAAGATTACATATCTTTGTCAGGAGATCTACAAGTTCACATTTGAGTTCTTTCAGAACTCTCGGATGTATGCCATCTGGGCCTGGTGATTTTTCAGTTTTTAAGTTGTCTATCAGTTTTAGGACCTCCTCTCTCGTCACCTCAATCTGACTCAGGTCTTTCAACACCCCTCCTGAAATCAGTGGTTCTGGAGTGGGCAAGCACTTCTCATCTTCCACAGTGAAGACGGAGGCAAAAAATGCATTTAGCTTCTCAGCCATTTCCCTATCATCCTTCAATACTCCTTTTACCCCTTGGTCGTCCAAGGGCCCCACTGCCTCCCTGGCTGGTTTCCTGTTTCTAATGTATTTGAAGAAAGTTTTATTGTTGGTTTTTACGTTTTTTGCTATATGCTCCTCATATTCCCTTTTTGCCTGCCTGACCTCAGACTTGCATTTTATTTGCCATAGCCTGTGTTCCGTTTTATCAGCCTCACTGTGACTAGCTTTCCACTGCTTAAAGGAATTCTTTTTACTTTTTACAGCCTCCATTACTCTGTTTGTTAACCATGCAGGCTTTTTCCTATACCTGTTTGTGCCTTTCCTAACCTGCGGAATATATATTTTTTGAGCTTCTAGGATCGTAGTTTTAAATAGATCCCAAGCTTCCCCAATTGTTTTGACCCTTTCTACTTTTCCTTTCAGTTTCCTCCCCACGTGTCCCCTCATATCAGAGAAATTACCCCTTTTAAAGTTAAAAATGGTTGTGTGAGTCTTTTTGGCCAATTCTCTATTTGTACAAATGATGAACTCAACAACATTATGATCACTGTTTCCAAGCGGTGCAATCACTTTTACATCTCTCACCAGGTCTTGAGTGTTACTTAGGACCAAATCAAGGATCGCCTCTCCCCTGGTAGGTTCCGTGACCATCTGCTCCATAGCACAGTCATTTAGAGTGTCTAGAAACTCAATCTCTTTTTCCCGGCTAGAACACATATTGACCCAATCAATGTGTGGGTAGTTAAAATCACCTATTATTACACAGTGTTTTTGTCTAGTTGCTATCTTTAAGGCATTCATCATTTTATAATCCTCCTCTATCTTTTGATCTGGTGGGCGATAACAAACTCCCAGTGTTAAGTTTCCTTTTGGCCCCCCTATTTCAACCCATAGAACTTCCAGAAGCGAATCCAATTCATTTAGCCTCTCAATCTTTCTAGACTTTATACCCTCTCTGACATACAGAGCTACCCCACCTCCAACCCTTCCCCCCCTATCCTTCCGATATAATATATAACCGGGAATCACTGTGTCCCACTGATTTTCCTCATCCCACCAAGTTTCAGAAATACCCACAATGTCTATTTTTCCCTCCGACACCAAGCACTCCAACTCCCCGATTTTACCTCGGACACTTCTAGCATTTGTATAGAAACAGCTGTAATTTCCCTTACAAGTTAAGCCTGCATCCTTCCTCTTGCTATCTCCAGTCGTTGTCCGGCAGTCCATGTCACCAGCCATGGCCTCTGTGGACATGCTTTGGGTCCCCTCCAGTCCACTGCTGACTGTGGCCGTCAGTCCGACCCTCTCGATGTCCTGGTCCCTGATGGGCGAGAGTGGGGCCTCCTTGCCCTGTTGGTGGCCCTGCAGCCGCGCTCCTTTTCTCTGGGCAGCCAGTAGCTATTCAGTGGTGCTAGGGATAAAAGAGGTCCCCGCGGGGCTCCGCAGAAAACAGGAGCGGAGCGCCTGTCCCTGAGCAGCTTTCCCTGTGCCTGCTTCTCAGAACAGTCGGAACTATCAGGAGAGTGCCAGGCAGAGCACAGCGGTACTGTGGTTGGCGGTACCCAAAGCGGCCGCCGCCCAGGGGTGCCTTTCCCTTGCCCAGGGTCTGGAGGTGACGGTGGTGGTCTGGCTGGACCTTTGGTCTTTTGCGGTCTGGAGGAGATGCAGAGAGCAGGGAAGCCAGGCGGCTTATGTGTCACACCCAACGGAGCAGCACCCGATTTCCATTCCCACCTTCAGGGCGAAAAGTAGGGTCGCTGGCCTGCATGGTTTTACGCCTGGTCTCGAGACCGCAGAGGTCAGCTCCCCTGACCTCTTCAGGGCGTTCTGGTGCTGTGCCCCACCCAGGGCATCCCCTCCCTGGACCTCCTCCTCCCCGGGCTCTGCCCCAGGTCTCCTGAGTTGGCAACCCAGCTGGAAC
>NW_015177325.1:0-3513 GCF_001447785.1 Gekko japonicus
ACAGGTTTGACAGTTGATGAAAACAGTTGATAAGTTGAGTTAGTTCTGAGTTCTGTGAGAGAAGCAGAGAGAAGTGCGGTTAGCTCTAAGTTCTGTGTGGGGAATGAGTTAGACAAGCAGTTAGTTCTGTGTATGAAGGAAGTTACAGAGAATTAAAAAAGTAAATGAAAGTTTAATTGAAGACAAATTATAGGAAAGGCTGTATGTCCTGATAACTTGGAGAGAAACAGTGAACTTATAAGACCTTGAGTTAAAGAGTTACAAAGTTACCTGAAAGATCCCTGTCAGTAAGGGAGCAGATCTTGTGTGAGACGCCAAGCAATTGTTGAAAATATTCACATTACTGGTTACATTGTTCTACCATTTTATTTATGAAATATTTCAATAAATCTTCTTTATTCAAGTATGCCAACTCTGAAATAAATACTTCCTTAGGACCACATAGATCCTCATGAGCCTTAAACTCGACCTACCTACCCAGTAAAGAGCCAAAGTAAAAGCATAAAGGTTTGGAAAGCCTTAAAATTTCCTGTAAAATTTCCTGGTGGCAGCCAGATATACCCAGTAGAACAAAACAAAAAGAACACTTTTAAAGTGAAACCAGTCCTCCCCAATAAGGAGGACGTCACAGTAGCGTTTCCACTTTTGGGGCAATCCTTGTACATCTCTACTGGTTTGAGATTTTGATTCTATATAAGTAGAAGTACATTCTGATTGCCTGTTAGACTGTCTCTGCTCTGCTGTTTTGCCTTTTCTGCCAGTAACTGGCAAACACTTTGCTTGTATCCTCTGGAATGAGGACTGATCAAGGCCATGCCTTCTGTAACATGCACAGTAGCATAACTGCCAAGAAGAGTGGAGAACATCCTGCTTGCACTCTCTGGAAGGCAGGCACAAAGGGGAGGTGGCTAAAGACAGAGGCCTAGCTGTGCTATATCTGGTGGCAGACAGAGGCTAATCTATCCTCTTTTGTCCTCATCCGCCAGTTCTGTTTAAACCCTGTGGACCTTGCAAAGACACCAGCAATGGCCAATCAGGTGATGTGGTTCATGGGGTCGCGAAGAGTCGGACTTGACTGTGCGACTGAACAACAACAATTAATAGCTTAAGATAAGATACCAAAGACAGACAAAGTTTCCTCCCAAACAAGCAAGAATTTTTGGGCTAGCAAATGCACCTCTCAGGAGCTTCCGGTCTGGCTCCCGCGCATGGCGGACGCTTCCTCGGGTCGCTCCCGAGGGCACCTCGCCCGCCCGCGGTGGAGGAGGGAATCCGCGCGAGCGGAGACCCGAACGAGCCCCTCAGAAGAGAGGAGCTCGGATCCGGGGCGCTTTAGGGCGCACTAGGGGGTTCATGGGGTCGCGAAGAGTCGGACTTGACTGTGCGACTGAACAACAACAATTAATAGCTTAAGATAAGATACCAAAGACAGACAAAGTTTCCTCCCAAACAAGCAAGAATTTTTGGGCTAGCAAATGCACCTCTCAGGAGCATAAGCTCTCTCTGAGATTTTTACACTGCAGCAGCGAACCTTTGGAAAGACCCGTCTCTTATAGCAAAGAGATCAATTATTTCTAAAGTGGATTGTGTCTCTACATTACGTCTATCAAAGCTTCCTTTGATAAAGGGAAGAACCTTTCCATACTAAGGATGTTCCCAAACAATTTGCAATTTACAATGACAGGCAATGTTCCCTCTAAGCTGTGGAGTCCTGTGAGCAAAAATTCTACTTGGTGAGCGACTGGCATTAAAGTCGTGAGCGAGTCATTTGGCTGCAGCATAGATTAGTTTGCTTCGGAGCTGTCCTTCCTGAGCCAAGACAAAAATGTGCGAGCCAGAGGCTAAAAAACTGTGAGCTAGCTCACCCTAACTCAGCTTAGAGGGAACACTGATGACAGGACAGATACACATTTGGCAACATAAATTTGCATAGGAGGTTTACATTTCAAACACAAATCTTGCATCCCTTTGACTTCCTTTCCAGGCCAAAATGCCTCTGGAACAGCCCGGAATGGCCCAGAACAGGCACTAAACAAACAATGGTACCGCAAAAAAACAGTGTCATGCATTACAGGCACTCCAGAATAATATTCTAGAAATGGAAACACAGAACCCTCACCAAATTTGACTACTACCTTTGTTGGAAGCGACACATATCCTGACGAATGGGATACTTGCTACCAGAACAATTGGAGAATTTGCACAACTACTATCTATGGCCTAACATACTAACTTGTAACAAATGCAAAACATACAAGAAAGCAACACCTGGTCGCATATATATATGTGAAATTCTTTATGCATGTATTTCTGGACGTGTGTCATTGTAAAATAAAGCATATTGACCACTGAGGAAGGCCCGAAGGGGCTGAAACGCATATGGTCCTTAGGTCAAAGGTTCTACCCATCAATTGGATCTGTATCAGCTTTGAATGACATAGCTTTGAGTCTGATATTTAGACTATTTCTTTTAACCTTATGTATGCTTTATTCATGTGTTCACCCTAATAAATATTTGTATATTTTTATAATAATGTATTTGTTAGCTTGACCCTCTTAGCTCGCAGCTACATTTTGGGTTGAGTCCCCCCCCTTTTTCTTCTTCTTCATTTTTTGGCCTCTACCAGGGCCAGGGCCTTCTCAGTAGAGGCTCCATACTGTTGGAATGAGTTCTCGGAAAACATCAGGGCCCTGCAGGACCTTTTGCAGTTTCTCAGGGCCTGCATAATGGAGCTCTTCCACCAGGCCTTTGATTAGGAGCTGCTTCCAACAACAACTGAAGTGCGGTAAGGCCCTCTAGGCCATCACCAGTAGCCTGTGACATACTGGACACCGACTCTGGCCATACTCCCTTGCCTTCATTCCACCGTGGCCTTCTGGGATCACTATGCAATGGTATACCACCACCACCACTTTACTTGTTACGTATATGATTTTATTATGCCTATTATTTGTGTTTTAATGTATGCTAAGTTTTTAATGTAAGCCTCCCTGAGCCTGCCTGGCAGGAACGGAGGGATATAAATTGAATTGATTGACTAATTAATTAAGAGATTGACTTTCCCACCATCACCAAACCCACCACTCCCCCTTCAATGGAATGTTATGGGGGAGAGACAGAGAGAGACAGAGAGAGATTGGTTTCCCCACCATCATCTCTTTCACTTTCCTTCCCCACCCCCCCTTTCCCAGCAGCCGGGAGGCTGAGGAAGGAAAGGAAAGCTGCCCTGCCACTTCTGGTCAGTTTCACTCCCCGAACATCTGTTGGGTTCAACAGCTGATCCACAGGAGTGAAACTGACCAGAGGCTGCAGGGTGGCTTCCCTTCCTTTCCTCAGCCTCACTGCCACTGTGGGGCTGGGCACACTGTGGTGGGGGTGTCTGGCATCATCAAATGGTGGGGCAGGGCTCATGGGTGGTGGGGCTCTGCCCCCAAATGCCCCACAGTGGCTATAGGCCTGAGTATATGGCAGCTTCAACACACTGGTATCCAGGATTATTTGGGGGCAGGAAT
>NW_015177325.1:3779-6504 GCF_001447785.1 Gekko japonicus
CCACAGCCACGGGGCACCTGGGCAAGCCAAGGGAAGGCATGGGGGTGTGGCCTAATATGCTAATGAACTGTGCTGTTAGGGGTGTGACCTACTATGCTAATGAGTTCCTGCTGGTGTCCTATTCTGTATTAAACTGTGCACTGAGCTGTATGGAACTGTGATCCTTCATACTCACCTACTGTGACTTCATTCAAAAGGACAATACAAGTGTCTTCACCAACATCACACTTTTTCCAAGGGCCGGTACAGGTTTTGCCATAGCTGGTGCATGTTTCACATCTCAGTGAGGCACCTGGAAGGGAGAGAAGATGCAGCATTACAAGTTACAGCCAAGGGAAAGCGCTGTACTCAGCTAGTGGGAAACTGACCCTGTTTGTTAGTATAAACAATCCTGGATATAATTACGTCCAGTGTTTAGTAATGAACAAACTCACCCAGATCTGACAATTATTTTTGTTGCCTTAATACCCTGACATCATTTTTTTAAAAAAAACCCTGGAGGGACAGTTTTCCAACACCTTGACGTCATTTCCCCCAAAAGCAGGAGGGACAGTGAAGGAAGAGAGAGATTAAACAAATAGATGCCACGAGGCATAAGTTGGTTCCTTATTCCCAGTTCCTTATTAATTCCTTATCCGTGTCTTATTCATGAATTCATCCAAAAACACTCAGGAGAGTTTGAAAGCTCCGAACCCCAAAATAAGAAGAAGAAGAAGAAGAGGAAGAGATTGGATTTATACCCTGCCCTTCACTTGGAGTCTCAGAGAGGCTTACAAACTCCTTTCCCTTCCCCTCCCCACAACAGACACCCTGTGAGGCGGGTGGGGCTGAGAGAACTCTGACACAAACTGCTCTTTTTCAAGGACAGCTGTGCCAGAGCTTGTGACTGACCCAAGGTCACATCAGCAGGTGCGAGTGGAGGAGTGGGGAATCAAACCCGGTTCTCCCCGATTAGAGTCCACACACTTAACCACTACACCAAATAGGTTTTGGACCCCAGGCTACAAGGCTGAAGTTGGTTCCTTATTCCCGGTTGCTTATTGAACCAACTTCAGCCTCTTATAGATGCCTGACAGGCACTTTTCCAACCAGAAGATTTAGCCTGTCCTCCCATCCTCTCTTTTAAGTTCTTCTTGCACTCCCTCTAAAATGAGTCGTATGAAATCCCTCTAACCCACAGGTCTCTTTTTCATCACTTGGGCTTTCTGGCTGTAAAAAAAAAGGCATTCCATTATTGACACGGAAAAGATTAAACTTGTGGACCTCATTCCATGAAATCTGTACCTTTGCATCCTCTCTCTTATGTTGTGGAATGTTTTCCAGTTTCCAATTCCCAGGGACAACGGACCCTGCAGAATATGGAATTCCCACTCCAATTAACTGGAAATTCTGTTGAGACCACTGCATAGTCAACAGGTGCAGCCCCAGGGGTCATTTCCTGCTGGAGCGCACAGGAGCGAAGCTCCGGCAGTAAAGAGCACAGGGGGCAGGCACATGCAACAAGCCCCACCCCCTGCTCCCAGCAGCCCTCAGTCAGAGCAAGAAGCAGACAGGTAAGCTGCAGAGCACCCCCCCCAGCCCGCCTTCAAGTACAAGCTCTCCCTTCTCTGTTAGGGCAGATCTGCGCGTCCCCCCCCCCAATAGCTAGCAATCCAAAACAGTCCAGCAGAGCCTGAGTGGTGGGTGTTGCCTTTTGACACACTTCCGGTGATGTCAGGGGGTGTGGCATATGCAAATAAGTTATGCTAATAAGTTAAGCTAATGAGCTCCTCCACCTCTTTTTCTACAAAATGACTCCTGTGCAGCCCTAACACTTTCCTGGACATCTCAGGACCACAGAGAATGAGGAATACAGATCCTTCTTATCGCTCCCCCTCCCCCATCATTGAGTTTCTTCTGTCTCAGGATCCCCTTTTATGGCTTGTTAAAGTAGCCAAGCTGGCGTAACATCTTTGTGAGAAAATTGGCACTGGCTTCATTCAAAGGGATGACACTAAGATCTTTGCCAGCATCTGGAAGCCCCCTTGAGCTGGGACTCAGCGGACCTCAAGCTTGCTCTGAAGGACATGCCATGCAGCAAGGGACGGGGCAGGAGAATTGGGAGGTGTCTTTTGCTTCAGGGAGCCTGACTGGATATCCCTTGACCCGTTCCCATCTATGCCTCCCTTGGGCCTTAGGACTGCCGGGGTTTCCCAAACCAAGTGGCAGCCAACGAGCAGCCAACGATGTCCACTTGAATGTGGCTCGGACTCATCGGCCCTAATGCAACATTCCCTTCTTCCCTGGGAGTGACTGACCACTCTCCTTACCTGTAGTGAAGAGCACAGAGAAGAGGAGGAATCCCAGGAGAGCCTGCATGGCTACAGGAAGCACACAAATCAGTGAAACAAGCCTCTCTCTGGTGGAGGAACCTCTGTGGCTTGAAGTATCTGCAAAAAAACATTCCAAGAAGAGAAGCGTTGGATGGAAGAACTCAAATGAGAACCTCTTGCTGAAACTCGTGGCTTCTTCCTTCATGTTGGATGTGATGATTGGGACCCTTCTCTTCCCTTTATCTGCCCAAGCAAGGCAGAAGGCTTCGGAAAGCAGAGGGAGGACCTTGCCTCTCACTTTACATGGAGAGGAGGAGGAGGAGATGAGGAGGAAGAGGAGGAGGAGGAGGAGATTGGATTTACCGGTATACCCTGCCCTTCACTACAGAGCAGGTAGAGAAAGAGGTACTATT
>NW_015177326.1:0-1639 GCF_001447785.1 Gekko japonicus
TGCAAAATAAGCTGGGGCTGGCCCTGCTGGTGGTGATGCATATTGGAATCAGCTTGCCATGTACTTAAAGCGAAGTCTCTGCTGGTCTCTCCCCCCCCAGCCCCCAATTTTTTATTGGGAGGCTGTGTGACTGCATTCACACGAAGGTTGTTTTGCTGGTGTCTCCCTGGGCGAGAGCTGACATTCGGGGCTCAGTGACTGCTCAGTAAGGTGACGGGTGCTGGAATGCTCGGGACTGAATGTGCCATTGTTCAAAGTTCCACATGTGAATCAGCACTTTACTTGGGGGGGGGGGGGGCAAATGACAGCAATCGCTTAATTGCAGAGCCCAGGACTGAAACCCAAGGGAGTCAGGAGCAATGCTCCCTCTAAGCTGCGGAGTCTTGCGAGCAAAAATTCTACTTTGTGGGCTACTGGCATTATAGTCGTGAGTCAGCGATTGGGCTGCCGCATAAATTAGTTTGCTCTGGAGCCCTCCTTCCTGAGCTGAGACAAAAACATGTGAGCCGGAGGCTAGAAAACTGTGAGCCAGCTCACACTAACTCAGCTGAGAGGGAATACTGGCTCAGGAGGCTCCTTTGTGGTGGCAAAGCTTTCACGGACCAGAGTGGACGTCCTCACATGCTGCATGCGCTGTATCCTCAGCTGGCATCCACGGACCTAGTGATGCAGCACCTGAGGGTGTGAGCTTTGGTCCATGAATGCTTTCGCCAAGCAGTGCCACGGTGCCACAAGAAATACATCCTGTTGTTGTTGTTGTTTTGTGTGTTTGGATTTGCTGCTACGAAGCCACCCAGCTCCCCTGCTGGAATCTTCTATTGAAACGAATGTGGGGAGGTACAAAAGCTCCATTGACGTGTGACGCAACAGACTGATGTCTCCCCAGGACTGGCCACCTCTGGTGATCAGAGGGCTGCAGGAGGGAGAGAGAAGCAGCAACGGACGGGGAGGGCTGTTGGGCAGGAAGCGCAGGGCAAGACGGGGCCAGCTCTTCTCCTTGCTCAGAAGGGGCACGTGGTGCGCCGGATGGCTCTGCTCCTTTATTTTTTTAAAAAAAACATCCTCCCTCCCCCACCTGTGGCACAAACAATGCACACCCTCCCTGGTGAATGCAGGAGGACAGAGAAGACGGGGTCGGTTCGGGCTCTGGGGCCACCTCCGCCTTTGTTGTGGCACACCTGCAAGTCCGCTGCAAGAGGTCGCTCGTTGCACAGCCAGGCCAAAACAGGAGGGTTAATGTGTAACACTCGTATTGATCGAGAGGGTGGAAGGCAGGGCGAGGAGGGATCCGTTGCCCTTGGCTTCAGGCACCCCTCGCCTGGCACAGCCCCGCTCTTTGTCTGTGGCCAGCAGTGCCCCCTCCCTGAGTCAGCATCAGGGAGGGCTGCCCTCTTCCCCCCTCCCGGCAGGGGCCTCCGTCACAGACTCTTCCGGGCAGCCCTGGCCCAGCCAAGCCTGGTGGCTCCCCAGCCCCTGTTCACGTGAGCGCCGGCTTGCTCGGGCTGAGACTCTGACCCCAGGCAGGCGCTCGCCTCTGGGGCTGCAAGCACCGTCCTGGCCGCTCTTACCAGGAACGCACCTCGCTGGCGGCGGCCAGCTCGGCTTCCTGCCCTTCCGTTTGTGCCAGTTGTACCACAGC
>NW_015177326.1:2574-6256 GCF_001447785.1 Gekko japonicus
TGGGTGTTGCCTTCTGACACACTTCCGGTGATGTCAGGGGGTGTGGCATATGCAAATAAGGTATGCTAATGAGTTATGCTAATGAGCCCCTGCACCTCTTTTTCCACGAAATGACCCCTGCAGGAAACCATCACCCATAGTAAGATGGTACAGACAGTAGGGTTACCAGCACCAGATTGGGAAATAGCTGGAGATTTTGGGGGTGGAGCCTGAGGAGGGCGGGGCTTCGATGGGGTACGGTGCCATAGGGCTCACCTTCCGCAATGGCCCTTTTGTCCAGGTGATTTCTGTTGCCCAGAGGTCAGTTGTAATCCCAGGAGATCTCCAGCCGTCACCTGGGGGTTGGCGACCCTAGTACCTGGTTTCACAGATGGCCGCCACCACGGCCAGGCGCGGGTCTTGTCCCAGGTCAGGCGGTGTGGCTGCCAGGCAGGCCTTTCCCCCAGCTGAAGTTTCTGGGAGCCCCTCGCTCCTCCTGGGTGAACAAGAGTCTGAATGCCAAGGGATCCTGAAAGGTGGGCTCTTGCCCGCCAGCCCTTGACCTCCCCGTAGGTGGCAGAGTGCTATCCAGAAAGAAAGTTACACACAGAGCCTCTTTGTCTTTGTGAAACTAATATGCGTTCTTTATCGCATGGGACTCCATTCTTGACAGGATAGTGAAGAGACAGGTTTCTAATCCATTCTAACTAACTAGGATGGATGGAGATACAGGGAAGCACGTCCTGCTCTTATGGTGCCAAGATGGAGAAGTCTGGCATTGTGTGGAGAGAAGGTGCTGGACCAGAAGGAAGGAGGATTCCCTGAGAGCAGTGTTCCCTCTAAGCTGAGTTAGTGTGAGCTAGCTCACAGTTTTTTAGCCTCCGGCTCACACATTTGTGTCTTAGCTCAGGAAGGATGGCTCCAGAGCAGACTAATTTATGCCGTAGCCAAATCGCTCGCTCACAACTTGTAATGCCAGTAGCTCACAAAGTAGGATTTTTGCTCACAGGACTCCACAGCTTAGAGGGAGCCTTGGACACGACCGGGGCTGGATGTTCCCTGGGGATGTCAGCAGAGCCGGCTGGTTACTGGGCTTTGGAGGACAAGGGCTGGCGGAGGGGAGGAGCTCTGAGCACGGCCAGGCCTCTTTCTGGGGACAACATGTCCCGTCTCAGCAGCCCCAGAGCCCCCTTCTGCTGGCCTGGCAGACCAGAGGCAGCCTTCCTGGGCTTCTTCACACCAGCTCTGAAAGCAGGAGGGGCCGAGAGGCGTTTGGCAGGAGGGACAAAACACAAAATGGGTTCCTTTGTAGGCAAGCGGGCGCGGCAGAAGCCTTCCTCTGCCACCGACACTCCGTGGGACACCCTGGAGTGCGAAGCAGGAAACCTCTGTGCCATTGTGTCCTCTGCCGGGTGGGAGTTCAGCCCCTCTGTGAGAGAGCGTGGCCAGCGCCCACAAGCAGTGTTCCATCTAAGCCAAGCTAGTGTGAGCTAGTTCAGTTTTTCAGCCTCCGGCTCACACATTTTTGCCTTCGCTCGGGAAGGAGGGCTCCAGAGCCAACTAATTCGTGCAGCGGCCAAATCGCTCTAACACCCTCACGTGCGACCTTCATGCCGGCGGCTCACCAAGTAGACTTTTTGCTCACAAGACTCCACAGCTTAGAGGGAGCCTTGCCCACAAGCCCCCCAGCCGGGCCCCCAAGACCATCCACTCCCTCCCCCCACTCCACTTGCTCCTCAATGGGAAAGGAGGCCGCTCAGGTGTGGGGTGGGGGGGCCTGGAGCAGGCCGGCCGTGTGGGGGTGGCGTTTGGGCTGAGGCTGGGCAGCACGAGGGGCTGGTCGAGGCAGGCGACAGGCAGCCTGGAATGAGGGGCAGGGCCGTTCCCCCCCCTCCAGGCCCGTCAGGGCAGCACCAAAACCCCCGGCAGAGGCTGGTGCTGGAGGCCTCCTTCCCCGGCCCTGCGGCCTCAGAAAGCCCCCCCTGGGTGGAGCTGGAATGCTGAGCCAGGTGGAGCTCCACCTGCTGCCCCGAGCCCCCCTCCCCCTCCCTTTCCGTCCTGTTTCTAGTTCTCATCGTTCCTTTGAACACATATTCACTGATGCAGCTAGGGACTGGTCTTGTTAATTCGCTGTCTAAAATCGGACTGTTCTAAAATGCAGAACTTGATCCATGGTCTTTCCCCCAATTGAGCTGAACTGACGTATTTGGCGACGAGGAACTGTCCTATTTGCTTTTGTTTTGAAATAAACGTACACACACCAAACGGGCACACCCATCCCTTCCCGCTCGTCGAAATCATGGCCAGAATCTCCCCCTCTTCGGCTTTCCCCCCACCCCCCCGGCCCTTTCTGGCTGGTCTTCTGCTTCCAACGCCAGTTATGGGTGACTGGCAGGATGAGGGACAGAGAGCTGCCATTTCCCCCGCCCTTCACTTGGAGTCTCAGAGCGGCTTACAAACTCCTTTCCCTTCCCCTCCCCACAACAGACACCCTGTGAGGTGGGTGGGGCTGAGAGAGCTCTGACAGAAACTGCTCTTTTTCAAGGACAGCTGTGCCAGAGCTTGTGACTGACCCAAGGTCATCCAACCAGGTGCAAGTGGAGGAGTGGGGAATCAAACCCAGTCCGCACACTTAACCACTACACCAAACAAAGTTTGCCTTGGGGCTGGAGCGCCTCAGAGCCAGAAGGAATCTGTACTGAGAGGGGAGCGCGGTCCTCCTACGCTTGTAGGAGCAGGTCTACAGCTGCCACGGAGGCCATGAAGAAGCCCTCGATGCCACAAAGATCAGCATGGGCACTGCCTGGCACTGCTGTCTGCCACCTTTCTCTGTTGCTCTCAGCCTTACAAGGGACCTACCGATTCTTTTTGGTGTTGGGGAGATGCCTGGTTGCTTCCCAAACTGTATGCATCAATGTACCCCAACAATGTACTCAAACAGTGTTAGTTTTGGGTGGGGGGGGGGGGGCTTAATTCCCCTGGTACCGTGGTTGCTCTCCAAATCCAGCCAATTGCACACCTGATGATTAAATCTGGAAAAAAATGGGGAGCTGGGGAATTGTCCCATTAGAAGGCCAAGTGGACACACTCTGTTCTCATCGAGCTCTTTGACATAGGTTGGAGGGTGCCTCTTTTAAACGGACATGGTTTGTCATTCCGCAAAAGATGCGCAGCAACCCCAGTCGTGTCTTAGTGATAGGCACTCAACCGTGACGTTTGCTCTGGAGAGAAAAAAACAATGTCGCTCACTGCATTGGTCCGGAGCAGAATCAAAAGCGAATGCTGTTTATTCACACCAGCCCCAAAAATGCAGCGTGTGAGCGGCTGACTTCTCCAGAACTCTTCAGGAGGCTGAATGTGAAAGTGTGTGTGAGGGGGAGGAGGCATTTCAGGCCATGATCCTGAGGCCCCTGTGGCAGCATCCCACATGGACGGCTCTGCTGACATCCGGTTGCACCCTGAGCATGCTGGGAACAACAGACAAAAAGATCCAAGTCATCCAGCGGATTTAGCCCCTGGAGCTGATCTCAGGCAGCCCTTTGCATTCCCTCCCTTCAACTTACAGTCCTGTTTCTCTGCACGTCTGAGCAGGCACAAACTCGCATCCCCCCCCCCGTTCCCCCCCATGGATGGCTCCATTGGGCTCTTTTAGGATTATCATGGGGGCACCCACTTAACTATTAAAGGTAAAGGTTCCCTTGCT